>NC_060119.1:519092594-519395624 GCF_021461395.2 Schistocerca americana | reverse complement strand
CAATCGCTGCGTCGTGTCGCGTCGCGTGTGTGCTTAGATAGGCGTAAGAGAGTGGTGTTATTGCTTAGAAATAAAATAAACATATTGTTTCATTAAAAAATGGAGAAACTGGTCGTAAGTCAGCTGAGAAGTGTTGTGTAGGTACTTTTTCGGTAAACGATATTAAGAATACTGATTCAGTTATCCGGATTTATGATTATCCAAAGGACTGACGACAACAGTTAGTCCGGTTAATCGAGGTTCCATTGTATTGCAATTGAAAATGAACGTGCATTTCCACAGTCTCCCTGATTCTGACTGGATTTAATTTGCAATGTAATTAGTTTCCTCATAAAACTGCCTGTAATTTGCATAGAAGAACGTGTTATTTTGTGTAGTAATGTATCGCCAGAATAAAAAGAGGCGAAGCATTCTGCCTTGACGCTTTGCAACCTCTGCATAGATACTGCAAGCTACATCCATTTAAACCGGCTTACTATGCTCAAGCTATGGTCTCCGTCTACAGTCCTCACCTCCACGCTCGTACTTCCCTCAATTATACCAAACTGACGGTTCCTTGATGCTTAAAGATGTATCCTATCAACCGATCTCTTCATTTACTCAAATTATGCCAGAATTTTCTTTTTTCTTCAATTCAGTTCAGTATCTCTTGATTATAGCTATCCGATTGACCCACCTAATCTTCAACGGTCTGCTGCCGGGCTACATTTCACTTCTTGTCTGAAGTGTTCATTGTCTATATTTCACTTCCACACATGCCACACCAATACATTCAGAAAGGACTTCCTAGCACTTAATTTTATGTTTGATGCTAACGAAATTCTTTTCTTCAGAAACGCTTTTCTTGCCATTGGCAGAATGCATCTTAAATCCTCTCTATTTTTGCTACTCAAATAGAAAACTCATCTAACTTTTAGTGACTCATTTCCTAATCTAATTCCCTCATCATCCTTCACTTAATTCGACTACAATCCATTTCCCTTGTTTTACTTTTGTTGCTCTTCATCTTGCTACCTCATTTCAAGACACTATCCATTCCAGGTCGTTAACTGTCTCTGACATCGGCAAACCTAAAAGTTTTTCTTCTTCCTGAACTTTAATTCCCTTTTACAAACTTCTTCTCGGTTTGCTTTATTGCTTTCTCAAAGTACAGACTGAATAACAGCGAGGATAGGCTGCAGCCCAGCCTCAGTTGTTTCGCAGCTACTGATTCTCCTTCATACCCTTGAAATCTTTTATAACTGCAGTCTGGTTTCCGTTCAAGTTGTAGATAATTTTTCGCTCCCTGTGTTTTATCCCTACTTCTTTCAAAATTTGAAAGCGTGTATTCTATTTAACATTTGCATGCAGAAGTATGAAGACTGAGAAACTCAATTTCTGTCGTGAAATAAAAGTGAAGCTTTCACTGTATTGCAATGTCGTAAGAAAGTGAGCGACATACATGGTTTAAGAAATCGACTCACACAGGACTCTGTTTTGAGAAAATTATTCCTTAACGACGTAGACGAACGCATATAATTCTATTATATGCCTACGACATGACTATCAGCGGTAAAATAATTCCAGTGAAGAAATATGAAACTGATTCGAGAACTAAGTGACGGGAGCCCATTGGTCCAATTTTATTCGATTGGCAATCTCAATCGGTAACTACTTTTCACAATAGTCACATGCTCAACCCACATTTGCAGCATCAATGCACGATTTGTTCTTGGATGCCTTCGAATCAGATGCTTTCTGAGGCTTCTCTCAGTCGTCTGGAAACAAGATGTTTGACCACAACTATCAAAGTACGAATATTTTGTTTTTTCGCCTCTTACAGAAAAATATCGGCAAAAATGAATAGATAGTTATTCATTGTTGGCAATAGCAAGCGACTACACATAAAAATGAACGTAAAATTTCAATACTTCTTTCCTATACCGTTTCACGTTTGCGTGATATTTGGGTACAAGACTGGAGTCAGTAACGTACAACACACTTGGAGGTACAGGATGGCACACGAAAAACCGACCCCGAGTACTAGACTGCTCATTTTCGCCCGCCTATTGTCATCTACTGTACCGTTTCGAAACTGTTGCGACTACGTTATATATTGTCAATATTTCATTATTATCAAACTGTAACATGTTTATCTATTTGTTGTCGCATGCGTTCGCGGCGGGCAACAATTCGCGTAATTGGTATGCAGTCGGGGCCTGTCTTCCGTGCCCGACCCTGTATAAGCATATCACGAGTGCTGCGTTGGAAAGGAAATACTGCTCGCACCTGCAGAGCGCTCTTGTTAGTGTGCATAAAAAATAACTTCGCCCATAACATTTAACGTGCAGACAGTGTGGTAGGAGAAGATACAATGGTATTGGTGGGGGTTCTGTTGTGAATGAGTGCTGTGCGGTAGGGGAGATGCAGTTCGATAGCTGAAGCTTATGCGCAAATGTACATCTCGAAAAGTTGTAAGCTGCAGCTTGCAGTCATATTAGCAGGTTACGTCAATATGACCAATGAATTAACAAATACGACAATACTTAGTCACTAGGTTACTGAAAAAGATATACATTATGTTATCGAAAGTATCAGGATACCTGTTAGTAGACATTAATAAGAGCTGTGTGTAACCTTTTCCGTTAACTTGAAATATGCTGAGGATACTTTTTAGTGAGGTATCTGAATATCGTCGAGGAATGGTTGCCCGTTTACCCTCAAGACACGAAACCAGAGAAGGTAGTGACGTTGGAAGCTGGCTCTGGCGCGCAGTCAAGTCCCAGCTCATCACAAAGGTATTCCATGTGTCGAGGTCGCTTCTCTGGGCAGATCAGCACAGTCAGAAACGTTATTATCCACAAACCATTACCTCACAATTGCTGCTTTATGACAGAGTGCACCATCACACTGATACACACCATCATCGTCTCCGATGTTGTTCCTCTTCTGTATGCAGCACACAATACCGTAAAATTGGTTCATATCCTTCCGCGTTTTGGGTTTTATTAAGCGTAATAAGGAGACCGCGGGCTAACCATGAAAAACATCCCCATACCTTAATTCCACCTCCTCCGTACTTCACTGTTGTACACATGATGGCAGGTTACAGTCTCCAGACATTCGCCGAACCCAAACTCGTCCATCGAATTGCCGTAGGGTACAGCGTGATTCATTACTCCAAATTACTCATTTCGAGTTACCCAGTGCCCAGTGCCATCGCTCTTTGCACCACCTCAGGTATTGTTTAGCACTGACTACTGAAATGGCGACCATTTTACACCGTTCCTCTTAACTCCCTACGCACAGTCGTCATTGCTCTAGCTGGAGTGATTCTTTCCACTGATTTAATGCGATTTTGCACAATCATCCTCCGCGACGTTCCAAAGTACCTGTCCGTCGGTGCATGAGGTCATCATGCTCTTTATTTAGCTGTGTACGCTCCTTGATGTTTTCATTTTGCAGCAACAGTCGACTTTGGCAGCTTTAGAAGGATCGAAATTTTCCTCGTGAATTTATTTTTCAGGTGACATCCAGTAACTATTCTACATTGGTTGTCTCTGACATCTGCTGACCGACTCATTCCGCTGTTCGTGCTTCTCTACTCACAATACAACATTCCCCACCTCTTTTGTGACATCTAGTGGTCAATTCCGCATTACACAGGGATGTTTGGGAATTTTATTCAGATAGTGTCGTTGCATAAAAAATGATCAAACAAAGTTGCCAGAAGGGTATTTCACGAAAAAGAGGTAACCGTGTAGCAAAATGGACAACATTGCTCACTGTAACACAGACAATGCAAAATAATTAAATGTGTCACGTGAAAATTGTCTGTCGTTCCCTGACGACCTGTTCGGCAATATTGCCCAAATTAAGCTTTTCTTATCCTTCTTGCATATCTTTCCGATTTAGTGAAGCCATAAGACGTACTTGTAGCTGTATTTTACCCCTCCTTTATTCTCCTTACTGAGCAACTGTACTAACTACTGGTTTCTGCAACCTTCTGATGTACAGTTTTTAATGAGATTTCTGCTTCTTTGTTTGCCTTCTCTGACAAAAATTTTGTTGTACTGCATACAATCACACATAGCGGATTGTGAAGACGTTCTCCGGCACCTGCGGTGTCCGAAGACTAACGCTGTTCTATATAACAAAGGGATAATAAGAGGAATGTTACAAGGGTGCGGGTCGGCAAGAAGCAGTCAACTGAGGCGGCCCCTTCAGAGTAACAGAATAGCAGGACGAGAATGCGTTTCTGCGCCGGTGTTACAGTTTTGCGAGAGTTCTGTTCTAGCTGTGATTTGCACCCTGCCTAGCTGCTGCCTGGTTGCCGCATGGGTCGGCTGCGAAGTAATGTTCTGAAGGAATAAATACGTAACATTGTGTAACTTAACACCCTAAACTGACTAGTTTCTCATTTATATCTAAAAACGAGGTGAATAGTGAAAGCTCACTTTTCTCTAGTTGAATTCTACCCTATTAAAAATGTAATGAGTACCACGTCGGAGTTTTACTTGAGTAACAGGATATTTTAAGAGTTAAGTCTATGTTAAGGGAAAATGCAAATGAAATGCGAAGAAATCTGTCATGTTAAGTCGTCTTCTTCTCCTGTGTAAACGCCGCTTAGAATTTGTGCAAAACTACGTGGTTGTGGTGCTCACATTCTCGTCGTGAGCGCTTGGCCAGTCCATCCCAATAACCGGAAGGTGCATCCGCTTCACTTGACAGTCTCCTGCACATCCGCACACTTCGCATTTTCTCTTTGCTATCTCTTTACTGCATAGTATGCACTGCAGTCTTCATGCACCGTAGGTCCAGGGAAAGTTCTTCAAAATCAGGCATGTGTGCAGAGCCATTAAATTTGTTTCGAAAGAGATAAATGAGGAAGCAAGAATCTCATTAAACAATGCACTTGAGAGGTTAGTAGGAACCATTATTTATGTACTCGTACAATAAAGAGAATAAAAGAGGAGGTGGTAACATAGCTACAAGTAATTTCCAAGGTTTCATTACTTCAGGGAAAGATGTGGAAGAGGGAGAAGAAAATTTTATATTTAATGTTAACGAACAAATTCAGAACGGATTGTCACAGAACTCAGATGTGACACATGTTTTTTTTATTTTATACTGTCAGTATTGTAACAAGCGGTGTTTGCTACACTACACTTCTTACACCTTATTTTTTATGTGATTTTCTCCTGGGCAGGTGTGGTAACAGTTATTTTGCTCTGGTCAGTCCTTTTATGCGAGAGTTTCTTCTTCGGCACTCTAGTGCAAAATTGGAGCAGCACCTTTTTTAGGATAGGTAAGACAAAAAGATGTCAAGTTCTACGAGAGGTCAGGATTGAAACAAATCTTCAGTTTAGGAAAGAAATTAAACAGCACAATTCTAGCACATTGGATCACCAATCACAGATATCAATTATAAATTTTCACCAATCACCAGAAATTTTATCTCCACCAAGTTGTATCTCAGTCCTAGGTAATTCCATTGATGAATTAAAGTCACCCAACCCAGTTGACATAATGTGCCTCTCTGAACACCATGTGACCACTGGTATAGGAACTAGGCCTAAGCACAATGAGAAACTCAGACAGGAGAGTACTGCAAATGTTAGAATAAGGACAGGTTCTCATAAAAGTATAATTAAAAATAATGTAAGTATATTTCATCAAAATATTGGGAGTTTAAAGAATAAAGTAGATGAGCTTCTGGTTTGTTTAGAAGATTTAGAAGCTGAGAATGAAATAGATATACTATGCCTGTCTGAGCATCACATTGTTACTGATATGGATAAGGTAAATGTAAGTGGTTATAAGCTCTCTGCACATGTAATGAGAGAAAATATGGAGAAAGGAGGAGTTGCCATATATGTCAAAAGTTATCATTGTGCAAAAAGTATAGAAACAAAAAAGTTTTGTGTAGAGAAACATATAGAAGCATGTGCCTGTGAGCTTAAATTAAATAAAGGCACATTTATAATTGTAACTGTATATAGGTCCCCATCAGGAAATTTTCATCTATTTCTGAAAAATTTGGACTCCTTGTTGTGCTATCTGTCAGACAGGGGGAAGCAAATTATTATTTGTGGGGACTTCAATGTAGATTCTCTGAAAGAGGGTAATAGGAAAAATGACCTTGAAGTATTACTCGGTTCTTTCAATTTGACACCCGTTATTGATTTTCCTACTCGGGTGGTAAAGGATAGCAGCTCACTGATAGATAACTTCTTTATAGACCAAGATAAGTTTAACCAGATAAATGCTCAGCCTGTTGAGAATGGTCTTTCTGATCATGGTGCACAGCTAGTTACAATATATGACATAGCTCCATTCAGCAATACTAAACAGTCCTCCAAAGTAGTACGTTCAGTCAACGATTTAACAATTGCAAATTTCAGGGAAAGCCTACAGCAGTTAGACTGGGATGAGGTGTACCGTGAACCTGATGCCAATTTAAAATATAATTTATTTCATGACATTTTTGTAAATGCATTTGAAAACTGCTTCCCCAAGAAAATAGTTAAATATACTCGTAAGAAACCTTGTAACAAACCATGGCTTACTAAGGGTATAAAAATATCTTGTAACCGGAAAAGGGAAATGTATCTGACAGCAAGAAAGAGTAGTGACCCAGAAACTATCAAAAATTATAAAAACTACTGTGTTATATTAAGAAAAGTTATTAAAAAATCCAGGAGTATGTGTATCATGTCTGAAATCAGCAACTCTGATAATAAAATTAAAACAATTTGGAATATTATTAAAAGAGAAACAGGTCAACCAAGAGCAGAGGAAGACAGTATTACCATCAAATTGAATGAAAACTTTACAAACAAAAAGTCAGAAGTTGAAAATATTTTTAATAATCATTTTCTAAATGTTGTGGATATAGTAGGATCCAGGTGTTCATTAGAAGATGCTAGGCTGTTAATGGAAGAGGCCATACCTATGCAATTTGATACAATTGAAATTTCACCCACTTCTCCCTCTGAAATTAGGAAAATAATAAACTTGCTTAAAAGCAAAAACTCACATGGAATTGATGGCATTTCCAGCAAAATACTAAAAGCTTGTTCTCAACAGATAAGTAAGATTCTCAGCCACCTGTGTAATAGCTCTCTGGAACAGGGCATTTTCCCTGATAGACTGAAATATGCTATTGTTATACCTTTGCATAAAAAGGGGGATAGAAATGATGTCAACAATTACCGTCCAATCTCCCTTCTAACAGCTTTATCCAAAATTTTTGAGAAAGTAATGTATTCAAGAGTAGCTTCACATATCTGTAAAAATGAAGTACTAACAAAATGTCAGTTTGGTTTCCAGAAAGGTTTTTCAACAGAAAATGCCATATATGCTTTCACCAGTCAAATTTTGAATGATCTGAATAACCGAACACCTCCCATTGGGATTTTTTGTGATCTCTCAAAGGCTTTTGATTGTGTAAATCATGAAATTCTGCTAGACAAGCTCAAGTATTGTGGCATGAGTGGGACAGTGCACAAATGGTTTAATTCGTACCTAACTGGAAGAGTGCAGAAAGTTGAAATAAGTAGTTCTAGTAACATGCAAAGATCAGCACATTCCTCAAACTGGGGAACTATCAAGAATGGGGTTCCACAAGGTTCAGTCTTGGGTCCTTTGTTGTTCTTATTATATATTAATGACTTGCCATTCTATATTCATGAAGAGGCAAAGTTAGTTCTCTTTGCTGATGATACAAGTATAGTAATCACACCTGAGAAACAAGAATTAACTGATGAAATTGTCAATACTGTCTTTCAGAAAATTACTAAGTGGTTCCTTGTAAACGGACTCTCACTGAATTTTGATAAGACACAGTACATACAGTTCCGTACAGTGAATGGTATGACGCCATTAATAAATATAGACCTTAATCAGAAGCATATAGCTAAGGTAGAATATTCCAAATTTTTAGGTATGTCCATTGATGAGAGATTAAATTGGAAGAAACACATTGATGATCTGCTGAAACGTTTGAGTTCAGCTACTTATGCAATAAGGGTCATTGCAAATTTTGGTGATAAACATCTTAGTAAATTAGCTTACTACGCCTATTTTCACTCATTGCTTTCATATGGCATCATATTTTGGGGTAATTCATCACTGAGGAATAAAGTATTTATTGCACAGAAGCGTGTAATCAGAATAATAGCTGGAGTCCACCCAAGATCATCCTGCAGACATTTATTTAAGGATCTAGGGATATTCATAGTAGCTTCTCAGTATATATACTCTCTTATGAAATTTGTTATTAACAACCAAACCCAATTCAAAAGTAATAGCGGTGTGCATAACTACAATACTAGGAGAAAGGACGATCTTCACTATTCAAGATTAAATCTAACTTTGGCACAGAAAGGGGTGAATTATACTGGCACTAAAGTCTTTGGTCACTTACCAAATAGTATCAAAAGTCTGACAGATAACCAACAAGTATTTAAGAAGAAATTAAAAGAATTTCTGAATGACAACTCCTTCTACTCCATAGAGGAATTTTTAGATACAAATTAAGAAAAAAAATATTAAAAAAAAAAATTAAAAATTAAAAAAAAAACACAAAAAAAAATAAAGTTGTTATATTAACTTAAGTATGTTGTTAAATTAACCTAATTATGTCATGTATTGGAAAATTTGACTCGTTCCACATCATTACGAAATATCGTATTCATGATCCATGGAACTAGTATTAATCTAATCTAATCTAATCTATCGACTTTCAACGTCCATGGTCCGTCTCGATGGGCGGGTGGTCAACGGAAAAGACCCTAATGTGGGGGAGCCCGGTTTGATTTTCGGTACTGCCAGGGATTTTTCCTTGCTTGAATGACTGCACTGGGGGGGGGGGGGGGGGGACACTCAGCCTCGTGATACCAGTTGAGGGGTTACTCGAGTAACGGGTAGTGTCTCCGAGGTCGAAAAGTCGACAACAGCCGGCATGCAGTGTGCTGATCCCATGCACCTCCATACCGCATCCGCTGATGAATGATGAGGACCACAAGGCGGTCGGTCGACAAACAGTTGGTCTTCAGGGCGCGATCGCGGGATTTTCTTTTTTTCCATTGAACGTCCATATTTGTCGAATTATTGGGTATGTGGTATCAGTTGTAAATACGATCCTTTGCAAACTCGCTAGATGTAACTAACCAGTTATGCGAGACATGCGTTTATGGGACGGGTGCAGCTGTCCGAACTGCATAACACGTACCGCACAGTGGTTGATCACAACGGAGCCTCTACCACTACCGCTCTCACTCTCCTATCGCGCCGTCTGTGTAGGTTGTAGTGGTACAGGTTGTTTTAAAGCATAGCAACACGTATCGCTTTCCGATTAAAGAGGTGCATGTGAAAAACATGACTTTAATTAGTAGTAAAATAAAGAGCTCCAGATAGCATGGCACAGACTTTATATAACAACATTCATTTTCCTTTACTGCTTGACCATTGTCATCAGGCCCGAGTTTGTTGGAATTTATGTGCAGATACTAGAAAGAAAAATGTGGACATAGCGTAGAAAACGACGACGGATGGGTAATTTTGACTGGTCGCTTGCACTTTGTAGTCGTGCTTTGCCGGAGCTGTGGACTCCAAATAAGAAAGGGGCCTGACGACAATGGTCAAGCAGTAAAGGAAAATGAATGTTGTTATATAAAGTCTGTGCCACGCCATCTGGAGTTAAGTACTAACTTATGGTTTTGATGCTACGTTGAAGCATCATGTGTGAACATGTTGTCTGAAAAGCTTTGTTAATTATCAGCTGTCTAGAGCTAATAACTTATTCGAATATATAAGAATTATGGAAATAGTGATTTGTGACTTCGTAGTGGATTATTTAAATGTACACGCTCTCGTATAGCCCTGGCCCCTCTGCAATCGGAAACGGAGTTCGCGGTTATATACGTGGCACTGTATAATAACACCACAACATAAAGAGAAAACAAGACGGCGACCAGGAAATCCTGAGACGAAGGTAACTGCTATTACGTGGGAGCGAGTGAAGACTTGGCATCTCGCAGCATATCGATCACTTAAAGTCAGCCCACAACAAGACAAACGCATAAGGTATGAGCCTAGCGTGTCTAAAATATAAGCTATTTTCTTCTGGTATAACAGAGGCAACAATATCAGTGTCAGGAAATGATATGTCTAGGAACTGTGGGTGGAAGTGCGATGACCTGTGGGGGCGGGTCGCAGGCGGCCGCCGTGCTGTATGAGGCAGCAGAAGTGGCCCAGCTCGGGGGCGCCCGGGCAGTGGAAGATCAGCTGCAGCTGCAGGTCGGGCTGCCGCAGCTCGCAGCTGCCCCAGCCCCCGCTCCTGGACAGCAGCGACGCCCGCCAAGAGCTGCGGCACAACACTCGACATGCGTAGTATGAGCTTACAAAAATAAGCAGGAAAGTTATGTCAGCACTAGGAAAACAAGAGAACTATTCTCCTAAGCGTACAAGATAAAAAATTACATGAATATGCGAATATGGACAACCATCATCTGTACAATGGAATGACGGCAGTGAAAATTTGTGACAGACGAGAGTTGAACCCAGATTTCCCGCTCATCGCAAGCCTTACCATTAGGCTATCAGAGCACAGCTGCCGGTCAGGGCCAAAATTCAGAATGTCGTCAACCGTGTGTCTGAACTACACAGGGAATCACAATATCGAAGTTAAAAAATTAGTCGACACCATCAGACAGTACACTAATAACGTCTAACACCGCTTCTAGTTTTAATAATGGCCTCAGTTGGACGAAGAAGAGAGTCCACAAGTTTCTTCAGGGGTGCCTTATCCAGCTGAAGGCACTCAATGATGATCCGGTAGAGCAGGGCTTGCTGTAGCCCTATGCCTCGTTGCACATTACTTCCCCCCCCCCCCCTCCCCTCTCCCTCATGTCACACTGTCTCAGTTTGAGGAGGGAGGAAAAAGGTGAAAGTGTGAAAGCACCGTATTTAAATGACAATGCAGTCGAGCTGCATACGACTTGATTTCATATTTCTCAACAACGTAGATCACCAACAAAACAAATTTTCAGTAGTATTTAATTATTTTTGGCGCGCTGAAGACATAATATAATTGTCATCTGGAACAAACTGTCGGCATACAGACAGATGCAGACAATTTCACAGAGTTTCGCACTCAGGTCGCGATGTAATTGTGACATACTTATTTTCATAATAATAGATAGGCCTTTCACTCACATAAGTTAATTGAAATATTTTACCACTTTTGCATCTCACCTAAGCTGATTGAAATATTTTTCCACTTTTGCAACCTTATGATGGAGATGTCGAAACTTTACTGGTATCTGAGGAAAGCAATGTAGATTTCCTGGGCCGGCCGGAGTGGCCGAGCGGTTCTAGGCGCTTCAGTCTGGAACCGTTTGACCGCTACGTCGCATGTTCGAATCCTGCCTCGGGCATGGATGTGTGTGATGTCCTTAGGTTAGTTAGGTTTAAGTTGTTCTAAGTTCCAGGGGACTGATGACCTTAGCAGTTAAGTCCCATAGTGCTCAGAGCCATTTGAACCATTTTTTTAGATTTCCTGGACAGTTTCAAGGTAAAAGGATTTGTCTTTAAAAGAGGGATTACATTCCAGATCAATCAATTCAATTAGTATACGCATAGGGGCGCTTTCATTGGAAACGGCAAACGGTCTCGGAAACACCTCAAAAATAGATGGAAGATTAACAGTGTCCTTGCAATTCTTTCAAGGCATCATTAAATTATTCTACCTTGCGCTTTCTTTAAAGCTAGTGATCTTAGGGAACTGGACTGTGTTTTTTGTCCGACTTTGCCCCTTCTACAACGCGATTTTCTTTTTAAATGCATCCCCATCAAATCAGAAATACACTCCTGGAAATGGAAAAAAGAACACATTGACACCGGTGTGTCAGACCCACCATACATGCTCCGGACACTGCGAGAGGGCTGTACAAGCAATGATCACACGCACGGCACAGCGGACACACCAGGAACCGCGGTGTTGGCCGTCGAATGGCGCTAGCTGCGCAGCATTTGTGCACCGCCGCCGTCAGTGTCAGCCAGTTTGCCGTGGCATACGGAGCTCCATCGCAGTCTTTAACACTGGTAGCATGCCGCGACA
The DNA here is from genome assembly GCF_021461395.2 of Schistocerca americana. NCBI lineage: Eukaryota > Metazoa > Arthropoda > Insecta > Orthoptera > Acrididae > Schistocerca > Schistocerca americana. The sequence goes on along the minus strand of NC_060119.1, from coordinate 519,383,521 downwards.
GCGTGGACGTGAACCGTATGTGCAGTTGACGGACTTTGAGCGAGGGCGTATAGTGGGCATGCGGGAGGCCGGGTGGACGAACCGCCGAATTGCTCAACACGTGGGGCGTGAGGTCTCCACAGTACATCGATGTTGTCGCCAGTGGTCGGCGGAAGGTGCACGTGCCCATCGACCTGGGACCGGACCGCAGCGACGCACGGATGCACGCCAAGACCGTAGGATCCTACGCAGTGCCGTAGGGGACCGCACCGCCACTTCCCAGCAAATTAGGGACACTGTTGCTCCTGGGGTATCGGCGAGGACCATTCGCAACCGTCTCCATGAAGCTGGGCTACGGTCCCGCACACCGTTAGGCCGTCTTCCGCTCACGCCCCAACATCGTGCAGCCCGCCTCCAGTGGTGTCGCGACAGGCGTGAATGGAGGGACGAATGGAGACATGTCGTCTTCAGCGATGAGAGTCGCTTCTGCCTTTGTGCCAATGATGGTCGTATGCGTGTTTGGCGCCGTGCAGGTGAGCGCCACAATCAGGACTGCATACGACCGAGGCACACAGGGCCAACACCCGGCATCATGGTGTGGGGAGCGATCTCCTACACTGGCCGTACACCACTGGTGATCGTCGAGGGGACACTGAATAGTGCACGGTACATCCAAACCGTCATCGAACCCATCGTTCTACCATTCCTAGACCGGCAAGGGAACTTGCTGTTCCAACAGGACAATGCACGTCCGCATGTATCCCGTGCCACCCAACGTGCTCTAGAAGGTGTAAGTCAACTACCCTGGCCAGCAAGATCTCCGGATCTGTCCCCCATTGAGCATGTTTGGGACTGGATGAAGCGTCGTCTCATGCGGTCTGCACGTCCAGCACGAACGCTGGTCCAACTGAGGCGCCAGGTGGAAATGGCATGGCAAGCCGTTCCACAGGACTACATCCAGCATCTCTACGATCGTCTCCATGGGAGAATAGCAGCCTGCATTGCTGCGAAAGGTGGATATGCACTGTACTAGTGCCGACATTGTGCATGCTCTGTTGCCTGTGTCTATGTGCCTGTGGTTCTGTCAGTGTGATCATGTGATGTATCTGACCCCAGGAATGTGTCAATAAAGTTTCCCCTTCCTGTGACAATGAATTCACGGTGTTCTTATTTCAATTTCCAGGAGTGTAAGTTGTTCCTCACCTTTCAGTATCTTACTGTGGCCAGTGTGCAGGCAAGTCCACTCAAAATGCAAGATCTGTAATAGATTGCAGATGCTCTAATTTTCGACCCTGCTCTCCTTTTTCCTTCATACACTCAACAATAGAGCGTTTTACATCGAAAAACAGTTCCAGGCATGTCTTTTGACTTAATTCTTTAATAAAACGGCTCTGAGCACTATGCGACTTAACTTCTGAGGTCATCAGTCGCCTAGAACTTAGAACTAATTAAATTTAACTAATCTAAGGACACTGTAGACACCGATGCCCGAGGCAGGATTCGAACCTGCGACCGTAGCGGTCGCTCGGTTCCAGACTGTAGCGCCTAGAGCCGCACGGCCACTCCGGCCGGCAATTCTGTAATCAATGTGCTTTGCAGTAACACGAGTACACAAAGTCTCCGCACTTTTCGTTCAGTTCTGTCGAAAATTGCTGCAGCTGACAGTGGAATAATGTGTGCGACTTCAGAAATTTTACTGTTCATACCACCAATTTCTTCACGCACTGTATGCCTGCAAATTTAGCACAATATGCTTGTTGATGTATAGAGCGATGAATTCCATTTGTCGATCGTTGCAAGTTTTGCGCTTTCATCGTCAACGAAATATTTAAATTCTTTCTGGATGGTACTGGAATGTCGTTTAAAAGGAAATTTGCAGTACTTGTTGCTTGTGCGATTGCATAATTCGAGAATATACTGAGAATTCTCATCCCTCTCTTCTGACAGTCTCATTCATTTTTAAAGACTTGTGATGACAGATCACTAGACTGTCTCTTTTTGTGCAAACAGATACTGGCCCTGTGGACGTCCTTAATGCCACGAACAAACAGCTACGGGCAAACGGTGCGGACACCACGATTCTGCCGAACTGAAGAGTCGTGCCGACCGGAAAACGCTGCACCGCAATGCTAATTGAAATGTCACGCTGTATCGAGTATTTCCAAGAAAGACCAACCAAAGGCGAAAGAGGCCGAACAGGCCGAGACTCGGCAAGCACATTGGGCTTACGTACTTGTGGACTGGCGCACCGTGGCCGACCCTGCTTTAGATCTTCCAAACTGCGGGAATGTACAGAGCTGTGTTTCATCAATTGTTCGACACAGTCTCAGAAGTGTTCTATGAGATTATGATTAGGTGATTTACCGGGTCAGCTGAGGTCCAGTAGTGCGCCTGAGTGTACATCAAAACAGGAACGTATATTTGCAGTCCTGTGAACACGGCTGTTGTAACTCTGGGAGAAAACAACAATATTAAACTAACAAATTTAAGAGTTCTACGTAAAAAGGTTAGCGGACCGCTGTATCATTTGTGGGTACAAACGTGTTTTGTTATCGTTTAGCCTACGGTGAAAATCCAGTTTAACATAAACCATGTTTCACTACTATAAAGAAATTAATAGCCGATCAAAAGAGACTTATGACAGAGAAGTTACAACCTATAAGAGTTTTTAGTATTAACAGTAACTTTGATAGACAACGTGTGCAGTGTGACTGCTTAGTGTACGTGTGAGGTAACATAGATCACATTTATCATTGTGGTTAAACACAATGTATACAGGCAAAATTAAGTTCAGACTGCAGGAGGGGTAGAAGGCTGTATCACATGAAGTGCAGGTAGTCAACTGAGATTTGGCTTTAATTTGCTGTGGCGTTGGGAGCTATTATTGTGTGTGTGAAATCTTATGGGACTTAACTGCTAAGGTCATCAGTCCCTAAGCGTACACACTACTTAACCTAAATTATCCTAAGGACAAATACACACAGCCATGCCCGAGGGAGGACTCGAACCTCCGCCGCGACCAGCCGCACAGTCTGGATCTATTACTTCCACCAGCATTAATCAGGCCTTCGTTCATATCTTACTGACTGCTTTGGTGTTTAATGTTACTTTAGTTCAGCCAGTGGCAGCCTACTCCTTGGTTTAGATGCATGTGGATATGTGTCTGGTGCTTGCGTATTGTTTCAGTCTTAGTTTGTTTCTAGTTTCTGGAGCCCAGGTGTTGGTGTATGCCTACATCATTAGCTAGTGAATCCATGGTGGGAGCGATGTCTAGGAAACCTGAGGTGTTACGGGCTACTGTACGCGCTGGGCTGGTGTGTTTGTTTTGAGACGTCTGTTCGTTGGTGGTTTGGTTGTTAAAAGGTGTTCATTGTCTGGTCGTTTGCATAGCATGTGTCTGCCATACTGGGCACATAGTTTTGTCAGTACTGCCTGCAGCGATTCTATGTTTGTTGTTCGACACACAGGGAGTTTAAAAAAAGTGGCACATATTCCTACAGGAGATAATTTCGCTCAAAACTAGAAGAAAAGTTCCTAGGTTTTATTTCCAGAAATCAATACATATTGCGATATGAGCCATTTCACATGTAACGTGCAATGTGTAGTATTTATAAATGCGGCAGGATTCACAAGAGATGACATAGTACACAATCAGTATCTAGACATCATTATGTAATGTGGATTTTGACCACTAGATGTCACGGTAGGCGGACCTGCCACTATAAAAGGAGGCGGGGAGGAGTATGTTGTCAGTAGAGAAGCAGAACAGCAGTCTGTGTCGGTAAGGAGACCTCAATGACTTCGACGTCGACTACTCATTGGATGTCACCTGAGTAACAAAGCCACCAGGAACGTATCAAAACTTCTGAAGTCTCTCACGTCGTCTGCCGGTGATATGACTATGAAGTGTAAACGCTAAGGAACAGTCACAGCTAAACCAAGATCATGCAGGCCTCGTGTACTGACAGACAGGGACCGTCGAACGTTGCGGAGGTTGTTTCTAAAAAATCTCATGAATTCAGTGGAAGGAACCACTGGTGAACTGCTAAGTGCTGCCAGCAGGCCGGCTAGCGCAATTACTGTGTATAGGAAGTTAGAAAGAATCGATTATATTGGCCCGCAGCTCCTCATTAGCCACAGATTTCTGCAGTCAATGCTGAGAGCTGGTTGAAGTGATGTCAAGAGTGACGGCATTGCTCCGAGGATGACTGGAAAGGAGTGACTTCGAGTGATGAATCACGACACACCCCGTGGAAATCCGATGGAAGGGTTTGGGTTCGGCAGTTGCAGGGAGAATGTTATCTGCCGTCATGTGTGGTGCCAATAGTGAAGTACAGAGGGGTTTGTGTTACGATGTAGGACTGTTTTTTGTGGTTAGGATGTGGTCCCGTTACTGTGCTTAAGAAAAAGCTAAATGTGGAAGGAAATGACCACATTTCACAGAACTGTGTACTGTCTATAGCAGAGGAACAGTTCAGAGACTGTGACTGTTTGTATCAGCAAGTAACCAATGCATGAAACGTAATCCGAATGGAGTCAGGTGTATTTGAAAGAGTGCGTGCGTGAATCACTGCGAGGAGTGTCAAGGCGCGTGTAACGTGGACAGAGGTGCCACCACAGTATCACCGAAAAGCGAACGGATTTCAGACTATTGAGCCAATTATGAAGGTCGAGAGAGCTAGGACAAGAACCGAACTCATCACTTTCCGGAGTAATCTTAAATGAACATTTCTTTGTGATAGCACAACACGAAACGTGACTAAACAAGTAGAAGGAAAAAAGCAGATTTCTGTCAACAAATACACTTACATCGTTGATGTAAGGTAACGAAACAGTATATCAAATGAAGTTTTCTGGGAACACATCCATTGCGAAGCACACGGCATCATTGTGAAAGAGCACAGTTCACGCCAGGTTCAGCATACTCTTGGAAAAACAGGAGACGCCATCATCAAGTAAATATTCCTGAATTCCAATCAAGAATAACTGCCAAGGAGATAGTATACCAGTCAGGTTCCTCTCAGAGTATGCTGATACAATAGCTCCATATTTAGCAATTGTATACAACCGCTCGCTCACAGAAATATCCGTAGCTAAAGACTGGAAAATTGCTCAAGTCACACTAATACCCAAAAAGAGAAAGTAAGAGAAATCCAATGAATTACGCGCCCATATCACTAACGTCGATTTGCAGTAGTGTTTTGGAACATATACTGTATTCGAACATTATGAAGTACCTCAATGAGACCGATTTATTGACGTATAACCAGCACGGATTCAGAAAATATCGTTCTTGTGAAACACAACTAGCTCTTTATATTAAGGAAGTAATAAGTGCTATCGACAAGGGATGTCAAATTGATGCCATATTTTTAGATTTCCAGAAGGCTTTCGACACCGTTCCTCACAAGCGTCTTCTAACCAAACTACGTGCCTACGGAATATCGCCTCAATTGTGCGACTGGATTCGTGATTTCCTGTCGGAAAGGTCACACTTAGTAGTAATAGACGAAAAGTCATCGAGTAAAACAGAGGTAATATCCGGTGTTCCCCAGGGAAGAGAGACCCGCTCTTGTTCATGATCTGTATTAACGATATAGGAGACATTATTAGTAGCCGTCTTAGATAGCTTGCAGATAATGCTGTCATTTACCGTCTTGTAAAGTCATCAGATGACCAAAACGAATTGCAAAATGATCAAAACAAGATATCTGTATGGTGCGAAAAGTGGCAATTGACCCTGAATAATGAAAAGTGTGAAGTTATTCACTTGAGTACTAAAAGAAATCCACTAAATTTCGATTACGCGATAAGTCACACAAATCTGAAGGCTGTAAATTCAACTAAATACGAGTACTTAGGGATTACAACCACAAATAACCTAAATTGGAACAGTTACGCAGTTAATGTTGTGGGTAGAGCAAATCAAAGACTGCGATTCATTGGTAGAACACTTAGAACGTGTAACAGGCCTACTGAAGAGACGGCTTAACCACGCTCGTCCGCCCTATTCTGGAGTATTGCTCTGCGGTGTGGGATCTGTACCAGGTGGGACTGACGGATGACATCGAAAAAGTACAAAGGAGATCCGCTCGTTTTGTGTTATCGCGAAATAGGGCTTATAGTGCCACAGGCATGATACGTGAATTTGAGTGACAATCATCAAGAAAAAGGCGTTTTTCGTTGCGACGGGATCTTCTTATGAAATTTCAATCATCAGTTTTCTCCTCCAATAGCGAAAACATTCTGTTGGCACCCACCTACATAGGGAGAAATGATCATCACGATAAAATAAGAGAAATCAGGGCTCACACAGAAAAATTTAAGTGCTCGTTTTTCCCGCGCGCCGTTCGAGAGTGGAACGGTAGAGAGACAGCTTGAAGGTGTTTCATTGAACCCTCTGCCAGGCACTTTATTGTGAATAGAAAAGTAATCATGTAGATGTAGATCAACAGGGATAGGAGACCCGCGGACCAGGTGGTGGACAATCGAGAAGGAAATCAGGTGTAGCGACAATTCTTGCACAGAATATAGGTTCATGCACTAGAATAAACCAAATTGAAAGTAGCGTCATATGTTCCACTGTGGTATAAAGAAAATACTTTTGTTGTTATTGTTTATTTGGACAGCGCGCTCAATAGCGTGGTCATCAGCGCCCTTGCTGTATGAGATGAATGTTGTTAAATATAGGCTCTATACCATGGGAATATTTGTTTTTTGGAAACTGTTTTATTTATTTCCTACGTCAGTACTATCCCCATCAAAATAGCTTCTATGAGATATTAAATACTTATGCCAACGCTTCTAGAATTTAATCTTTGGGACAGCTTTTAGCTCTCTGAACGATGCGTTTTTAATCTCATCTTTGCTTTCAAAACAATGACCCTTTAATATTTTCTTAACTTTTTTGGAACAGAACAGTGTCACATGGGGCCATGGCTGTCCAATATGGAGGCAAAAGATTCACGAACAAGCAACGTAGTAAGAGCAGGTTCATTGTCGTCTTGCAAAAGCCAGGAATTGTAATACTCCTTATTGATTATTCGACCTTGTTGCAAGACCTCATGTGGATTATGCAGTTAAAATCGAAGAACACAGTGATCATAATCTTCACATATGACCGCATTTGTCGACCTTTTTTTCGGTCTTGGCGATCCAGAGTGCTTCCTCTGGGACAATTGCGCGTTAGTTTCGACGTTACATCCGTAAACTCCTGCTTCATCGCCTTTAATGGTAGATTTCAGTAGCTTCATTGTTGACTTCATCTAGCGACTCCTGGCCAACTTGCGTTCGCAGCTGTTTTTGTTTGAAATTCAACGGTCTTGAAATATATTTTGCTGCCACAGGTTTCATACTCAAAATATGCATAAAGCATGAGTCGACTGAGAGGCCAGTATCATCAATGACTTCCCTCACGTACATTATCATTTGTTTCATATTTCTAGAAAAGGATTTCACCGGTTGATGATGATATTTTGGGCGTCCAGGGAATTCGTCACCTCCAACGTCCTCGTGGCCTTCTGCCTATACCACACGTACACCCTTGTTTTTCTCATAGCACACTCACCAAAAGCAATATTTAACACTTCTAAAATTTTACTGTACTTTATTCCGTTCTTTTGGCAAAATTTATCACAAATCCTACGTTAGGTTAGGTTAGTGGTGTTTAACGTCCCGTCGACAACGAGGTCATTAGAGACGGAGCGCAAGCTCGGGTTAGGGAAGGATGGGGAAGGAAATCGGCCGTGCCCTTTCAAAGGAACCATCCCGGCATTTGCCTGAAACGATTTAGGGAAATCACGGAAAACCTAAATCAGGATGGCCAGAGACGGGATTGAACCGTCGTCCTCCCGAATGCGAGTCCAGTGTGCTAACCACTGCGCCACCTCGCTCGGTCACAAATCCTTTGATCCGCTTTTATACAAAATAGGTAATTGCTCATACTAACAAAACACATGCAACATTTATGACAGCTGATAAGACACAAAACATCTGACATGGCTAACAATGTTGAGATACTTTCCAAACATGTTTACCAGCACAAGCATTGCGCAACAGGATAGGTCACGTGTATTGAAATGTATAAATGTGACCTAGCAATAGGAAACCTGTACTGTAGACATTTAGAATACACAGGAGAAGAAAACTTGGATACATGGAAGGGCAGGATAAATGAAGGCAAGTGATATATTACAACTACCCATTTGTTAACAGATAATTTAAATGAACTGCCCAGAGCTACTACAGTTCTTCCAACAAAATAATGTATAACTAAATAATTTTCTTTATATTATAGATCCCTGACTGTGATTAGCATGAACTGACGAAACATGTTTGGTTAAAAAGAAATAAAACATTCAAATATGATTACCATACACGCAAAGCTACGGAATTGATTGTTGGCTGATCGATTACAAGGGGTGGGTGGGCCAACTATGAAAAATCTGTCAGATGCTTATGAAACTGACTCACAGGAGTAAGTGGCACCTGGTAACAACGCTAAACGCGAAGAACACTAATTTACTCTGGTGGCCGTCCTACCTGTCACAATGGACTGGAGCACATACTCTCCACAGGTATGTATGCGTGCAAGTTACGCTAACATCTGACAATGTCTTGTGGCTGTCGTGCAGCATAGACTGCCTTTGTGGCACGAGTATGTCGACAATGTGGCGTACCTACTCACCTGTGAGGCACCGGACGCTTCGGAGGTGGGGGACCCTCCAGGAAGCCGAGAGGTGCCAGGTGGCGGCGGCAGGTGAACTTCACCTCGACCGCCACGCTGTCCTGCGCCAGCATGTCGCCAATTTCTTCCTCCTGCTGTTCCTCTTCCTCCTCCTCCTCCTCCTCCTCTTCTGCCATCTGCTCGTCCTCCACTTCCACGGCCGGCAGCTCCCCATTGTCGCCCTGTTCTGGCACCCCTTGCTCGTTGCCCTGTTCTTGTTCCCCCTCCTCGTCGCCCTCTTCTTGTTCTTCCTGTTCGTCGCCCTGCTCCTCTGGTGCCACCTGTCCTTCCCTGCCCTCTGGAAGATTCTCCAGCTCTGCGCCATTCTCCTCTTCGTCCACCCACACACCTGCTTCAGCGAAGACGCTGCGCCGCTGTAAGCTCATCAGGTACGCCCGGTCTTGGAGTGATGCCGTGTTCACCCACTTGTCAGTGCCTATGAGTCGGCTGTTGAGACGCAACACACACTTATTAGTACCCAACCTTTTACACGGACATAATTTCTTACTAATTATCGACCCTGATCATAGTCGTCTTGGGCTATTTGTGGCTTGCTGGGTTCCCTACGCTTTCTTCGTAGTTTTTTAGCTATTATGCTGAATATACACGTTGGATTTAGGATATACAACGGAACCGAAGTGTCACACTTACTCCAGTGTGTGTGTGTGTGTGTGTGTGTGTGTGTGTGTGTGTGGTTTGAGGTTTTCGGGCGCTAAACAGCGTGGTCATCAGCGCCCAAACGCATAGAAACAGGAACACATGCGGTGAAGGGACGAAGACGGACAGCGAACAAGGAGAACGGCTAAAAGACACAGACCTGACGAAACACAAGGAAAAGAGAACAGAAATCGAAGTGAAACAAGTAGGTAATCGTGACTGGCGGACCTCTTACCTAAAACCTGGGTGAGCCAGTCACCCAGCAGCACATTAAAATCCTCTCCCTAAAATCAGAGGCAACAAATTGGACAGGACACAAAATCGTAAGACCTTAACCATAGTCGTTTCGTCGTCTTGCAAAATAGAGGGCAAATCCGGTGGCAAGGAAACCACCGCCCTCTGGTCAGAGAACAAAAGACAGTCAAGTAAAATGTGGCGGACAGTAATATGGACGCCACAAGCGCTGCAGATTGGGGGGTCCTCCCGCCGGAGTAAAAAACCATGCGTTAAGGGACTGTGCCCGATGTGGAGGCGAGTGAGGAGAACCTCATCCCGCCTGCATGACTGGTAGGACGTACGCCATGGCCGCGTGGTGGCCTTGACCAGACGCAGCTTATTTTCACCACTGCCAGCCACTCCTCTTCCCATTGACGCATAACACGAAAAAGCAAAAGGGAGGTAACAGCATGGATGGGGACGGCACATTCAACAATGTGAGGGAGGGAACAAGCATCTTTGGCAGCCACATCCGCCAGTTCGTTTCCCCTAATACCCGCGTACCCCGGCACCCAGCAGAAAGAAACCTCCTTCCCCTCCCGTTGCAGGTGGAGTATGGCATCATGGATGTTCTGGACGACCGTATCCGCTGGGTACAAGTGTTGCATGGTCTGAAAGGCACTCAGGGAGTCAGAACAGATGAGAAACTTAAGACTGGGAACACATCTCATCTGCTCCAAGGCCCGCAAGCTCGCAAACAATTCGGCATCAAAGATGGTAAACACCGCAGGAAACCATAACTTGACGACTCGATCAGGGAAAACAACAGCACAACCAACAGAGTCCCCCTGTTTAGATCCATCCGTAAATACTGGTACATGGTCGGGATGCTGGTTTAAAATATCGTAAAATAAGGAGGTAAAAACAAACGCAGGAGTGCAGATCCTCCGGTACTCGGACAAGTCTAAAAGGACGCTGGGCCTCTGGAGCAACCAGAAAGAGGTCGTTTTGAGTTGCTTTAACCTCACGCAAACTGTGCTGGGGCCTTCCCTAACACGAACACCATGTGGATGACTGTCGTTGATAGATGCGTCCAGTGAGCTACCACATCTCTTTGAGCTGAATCTACACTGCCAGAAAAAAAATCAGCACTCGCCAAGAACAGTATTCAGTGGTACCAAGTATAATACACTCCTGGAAATGGAAAAAAGAACACATTGACACCGGTGTGTCAGACCCACCATACTTGCTCCGGACACTGCGAGAGGGCTGTACAAGCAATGATCACACGCACGGCACAGCGGACACACCAGGAACCGCGGTGTTGGCCGTCGAATGGCGCTAGCTGCGCACCATTTGTGCACCGCCGCCGTCAGTGTCAGCCAGTTTGCCGTGGCATACGGAGCTCCATCGCAGTCTTTAACACTGGTAGCATGCCGCGACAGCGTGGACGTGAACCGTATGTGCAGTTGACGGACTTTGAGCGAGGGCGTATAGTGGGCATGCGGGAGGCCGGGTGGACGTACCGCCGAATTGCTCAACACGTGGGGCGTGAGGTCTCCACAGTACATCGATGTTGTCGCCAGTGGTCGGCGGAAGGTGCACGTGCCCGTCGACCTGGGACCGGACCGCAGCGACGCACGGATGCACGCCAAGACCGTAGGATCCTACGCAGTGCCGTAGGGGACCGCACCGCCACTTCCCAGCAAATTAGGGACACTGTTGCTCCTGGGGTATCGGAGAGGACCATTCGCAACCGTCTCCATGAAGCTGGGCTACGGTCCCGCACACCGTTAGGCCGTCTTCCGCTCACACCCCAACATCGTGCAGCCCTCCTCCAGTGGTGTCGCGACAGGCGTGAATGGAGGGACGAATGGAGACGTGTCGTCTTCAGCGATGAGAGTCGCTTCTGTCTTGGTGCCAATGATGGTCGTATGCGTGTTTGGCGCCGTGCAGGTGAGCGCCACAATCAGGACTGCATACGACCGAGGCACACAGAGCCAACACCCGGCATCATGGTGTGGGGAGCGATCTCCTACACTGGCCGTACACCACTGGTGATCGTCGAGGGGACACTGAATAGTGCACGGTACATCCAAACCGTCATCGAACCCATCGTTCTACCATTCCTAGACCGGCAAGGGAACTTGCTGTTCCAACAGGACAATGCACGTCCGCATGTATCCCGTGCCACCCAACGTGCACTAGAAGGTGTAAGTCAACTACCCTGGCCAGAAAGATCTCCGGATCTGTCCCCCATTGAGCATGTTTGGGACTGGATGAAGCGTCGTCTCACGCGGTCTGCACGTCCAGCACGAACGCTGGTCCAACTGAGGCGCCAGGTGGAAATGGCATGGCAAGCCGTTCCACAGGACTACATCCAGCATCTCTACGATCGTCTCCATGGGAGAATAGCAGCCTGCATTGCTGCGAAAGGTGGATATACACTGTACTAGTGCCGACATTGTGCATGCTCTGTTGCCTGTGTCTATGTGCCTGTGGTTCTGTCAGTGTGATCATGTGATGTATCTGACCCCAGGAATGTGTCAATAAAGTTTCCCCTTCCTGGGACAATGAATTCACGGTGTTCTTATTTCAATTTCCAGGAGTGTATATGCATTGTTTGTACTGTCAGTGATTCATTTGTCACCGTCATCAGCAGTCAGGTGGCACTCAAGAGATCTGCCTGTGCACCCTCTGTTTTTACTCTACAGGCAGTTATTGTACTGAGTTTAGAGATGAAGTGTTTGCAACAAACATTCTAGGGTACAGCCATGCTCCTCCAGCGAGTGTGTACTCCTCCTGAACAGCTTCATTTGAACAGGGTCGCATTATGGGCAGAAAGCTGGGTGGACGTGTTGACAGATTGCTGCACATGTTAGGGCTCTGCTCTCAGGGGGAGTCTGTGGAACATTCGCATACCTTTAGACTACTTTCTGGAAATCCGCTTAGTACAGACACACGTCCAGATCAACACACTGCAAGAGCAGCAGTGGCAGACCGAACATCATCCATGGACGAAACTCGGGCACTGTTGCTCCTGCTGTGTCACGGCGGACCACTGGGAACTGTCTGCTTGCAGCAGGATTAAGAAAGCCACGACACGGTCAAACATGGCCATTATGGTGTGGGAAAGAGCTGACTTGGAGAGTGGAATGCCGTTAGTGACGACAGTAGGTTCTGTCTGTATACCAGTGATGGAATGAACACTTCTGTTGCGTCGACATGGTGAGTGTCCATTTGAGTGCATTCACCCACGACACAGGTCCCACCCCAGGCTTCACGGTGTGGTAAGCTATGAGTTGCAGTTCACTGTTGCATTTGGCGTTTTTACAGAATAAAGCAACCAGTGCCTAGTGCATTTCACATGCCGTTATCTCCGTGCTACTGCCATTTTTTCGACAGTAAGGTGATGTGCTTATGAGCTGGATAATGCACATTAACATACGGGTGCTGTGATGCAAGCTACTGTTCACAGAGTACAACAACTGCCCTGAGCAGCAGCACCACCATATCTCTCGCCCATTGATCATGTATGGGACATGATGCAGTGGGAACTTACTCGTTCTCCAGGGAATGCAAGAACCATTACTGAACTGCAACAAATGGTGCAACATTCTTGGGACAGTCTACCGCAGGGTGCCATTCGGCACATTTATGATCACTGCACGTGAGAATAGACTTCTGTGTTGCCGCCAGAGTGGAGTACACTAGATACTGATGCGTCTGTTTGGGCACTCTATACTGTGGCATGTGTGTTTCATTTGGTCTGAATTTCTTATCATATGCTCCTACAATGATGAACTACCTGTCCTCTCACTTGTCAATAAAATGACCTTGTCCTTGAGGGAGCTGCATTTTTTCCGGCAGTGTGCTTACTCTAGACAGTATTCAGTGGAATTGGTGGCCGAAAAATCAGTTTTTGTAAGGGAATAGCAACCTTTTACATAATGACAACTGAAGTGTTAGGGATTGAATAATAGAAGGGGATTACCAATTTCAAGTACAAATATTTCTCAAGAATACACTCCTACGACATAAAGTAGGCCTGATTCGCAACGACTGACTACTTCGACTCCCAGCGACGAACTGACATGCTCCTCTGAGATAAACGGGTTGGTGCAACAGAGGAAGTCATGGCGGGCCGCATCAAACCAGGGTGGAAAAATTTACAACATGGAAGTAGGAATGATTCTATGTAAAGGAATGACTCTACTGCTTATGTCTGAAGTAGGGCTGCGTAGGCATCTTTCACCTAACGTATAATTATTCAACTGTTAAAAACTGCTATCTGAGTGACGGACGCAGGTGATGAGGACTTTCTTCAAAACGCAGCCATTAGTTCCAACAGCAGAATCAGCTTAGTCAGACGAATCTTGAAAAGAAACGGATAAGTTTCGTACGCAGAAGTATTCCACGGACGGATAGACCAGCACACTAATCTAAGTAGGGCGTCTCTCCTACGGTGCAGAGGCTTAAAAAACTTCGGTTTTAAGTTACAATCTTACCTCTACTACACCACGACTCGTTTCGGTGCAGTTAGCTAGAATCTATAGATCTCTTCGTCATTCAAAAGCTATGTTACAAGTTTCTCTCGTCTCTTCCTTTCCCTTCGTTTCTTCACGATTGTCTTTTATACTTAGAATTACCAGCTTCTGCAAGGCCGTTCCCAAATTCTATAATAGCTGTTGTTCACTCAGACAGAGAATTCGGGAGGTTTCAGATGCTGCATCCGAATGTTCGTCAGATAAACCGAGCTTTGCCAATGGTGCGAGGTGACTATACGTGGTTTCCGTAAGTTTTTTACGCAACAGCAAGTTTGCAGTGTTTCCGATTGAAGTTTGTAACATCCTTCTTACATGTGACCAACTACACCAATGAGGATCCGAGTGTTAATTCACTAGGACTGCATTCTCCCGTTGCATGTAGCTTAAGATTTTCCGTTCTGTGGGCGATTCTCTGTTAGGTATACCTCGTTAGTTAATTATGGCACATACTTTTAAATTCGTGTTATGAGAATTTTGATGCATCTTGCATGCCAGTCAAGGCGGAACAGGAGTCTGTGGCGTTGATTAAATACTCCCCCTACACCATAACTGAAGGGCTGCGTCGTTGGAGGAAGCTGCTCGAGGTTCTGAAGTTCTGAAGCTTTTGTCGAAAGCACTCTGTTCACAGACACATACACAGCTCTTCCCGGCTGTAGGGGGTGGATAAGAGACGGCCGGGGTGAGGCGTCCACCATCCCTCCCTCTCCTAATGCCATAGCGAATACGAAGCCAGACTTACAGTCCGGTCAAGGGCTCGCGTCACAGGCTTTACTTTCACCTCTATGTCGATCAGTTGGTTTAAAATCGAAATTTCTTACTTTTTGCTAATGTGTATTGTTTCTATCAAAGGGGATACGATTTGGGGAGATCTATAAAAGGATAACGTTATTTACGGTAACTATAAATATGAGTCTCAATAAACATAAAATAAAATGAGAAGCTGTTGATGTGCTCTAAGAAGTAATCCAGAAATGGTAGAAAGAATATGGTATCAAATGAAACAAAGGCAAGGCTCAGGGGTGAAGCCAGAACGAGATTTCAAGGGAAGGGAACAGATGCAGATGATTCTAAATGATCTCTAATAAAGGAATGAGAATTATAGATCTGTAGAAGAAAACGAGAAAAAATAGGAGAGCAAATGCACTGTAAAGTGATTACGGAAAAGACAAACAAAAACGTCACGATCAGATTTCCACGCAACGAATGGAATTTATGAGGATCCATTAAACCTAGTCAAACCCTTTGCTTTTATCCGACATTACCTCCACTTAATGACTCCACTCTCTACCATGAAGCCTATTCCTACGGAACAAGTCCTCGTTCGCTAAAAGGCAAAAGTCGCCGAGAAAAACAGGACAGCGCCTAAGCAGAATTCCCGCTTACGCACGGAAACACTCTTTCAAGTATTCTGTAGGCTTTTTGTACTGGAAAGTAGCCTCTTTGATCACAAAGAATCTCTAACTCCCGACTTCCGAAATCACGACCCCTTCAAAACAAACTCAGCGCCAGAGGAGACACGACTTGCCACCTTACCCGCGCCAGCACCGCCGCTGACTCACCGATTTCGTCAGTTCGAAACCACTCCACGAAATTATTTATTTACACTTTACACTGTCCGCCCGTGGAGTTGCGAGACATATTTTATTCCTAGCGTATAATCTACGTCAGCGCAGTAACCACGGTGGCAGCTTCAACTACCAACTGCAAACAACAGTGTGCATTCGACCAGTCAGTTGTGGGCAGACAGTGTTAAACAGTGGACGTGGGACCATAGCGTATCAACGTTGTTGTGTCACATTAGTGTAATTAGGGTTTGTAGCGAGCGTACAGACTGTAGTGTTTCCCTCGCTGTATTTGCGAATGGAACAGGAAAGAAAATGGCTAGTAGTGGTGCAAGGTACCCTCCTTCATACATCACATGGTGGCCTGAGAAGCACATACACTGAGGTGACAAAAGTCATAGAACATCTCCCAATATCGTGCCGGACCTACTTTTGGCCGGCACAGTGCAGCAACTAGACGCAATGGTAGATGGTAGATACGTATAGGGGGCGCCCCCCCCCCCCCCACACACACACTCCACTCTTGCCATTGCCGTGCCGACCACATTGCAACCCGCACCACCCCCGCCAAGAGTTCATCATTTAAGGAAGAGAATAAAACTTTTTAAACTTTGCATGTGACCTGATTATTTTTATTTAGGTAAAAGTAAATGTAGCTCAAGATTTCTTTTGGGCCCCTCCTTGAGGTTTTTCTGTATCCGCCACTGGCTAGACGTGGTATGGACTCTACAAGTCGTTGGAAGTCCCCTGCAGAAATTTTGAGCCATGGGCATCTACTGTCGTAGCTAGCAGCGAAAGGGTTGCTGGTGCAGGATTTTGTGGACTAATTGATCTCTCGATTATGTGCCATAAAAGTTCGATGGGATTCATGTCAGGCGATCTGGGTAGCCAAATCATTGACTCGAATCGTCTAGAATGTTCTCCAAACCAGTCGCGAACAGTTGTGGCCCGGTGACACGGTGCATCATCATCTATAAAAATTCCGTCATTGTTTGGGAACATTAAGCCCATGAATGGCTGCAAATGGTCTCCGAGTAGCCGAACATAACCATTTCAAGTCAATGATCGTTTCGGTTGGAGCAGACTATCCACTCCATTCCACGTAAACACAGCCCACACCATTATGGAGCCACCAACAGCCTGACAGTGCCTTGTTGACAACTTGGGTCTAAGGCTTCGTGAGGTCTGCGCCGCACTCGAACCCAACCCTTAGCACTTATCGAATCGAATAGGACCTATCTGACCAGTCCACAGTTTTTCAGTCTTGGGCATTAATGCTAGATTTTGCCACAGTGTCCTAAAGGATACGTTCGTATTACGTCCCACATTGATTTCCGTGGCTATTTCGTGCAGTGTTGCTCGTCTGTTAGCACAGACAACTCTACGTAAATGCCGCTGCTCTCGGTCGTTAAGTGAAGGCGAGCCAGTACGTTGTCCGCCGTGAAGGAAATGCCTGAAATAAGGTATTCTTGGCACACTCTTGACACTGTGTATCTCGGAGTTTTGAATTCCCAAAAGATTTCCCAAGTGGAATGTCCCACTCATCTAGCTCCAATTGCTATTGCACATACAAAGGCTGCGATCATAATTACGTTGGCAACTTTTTACATGAATTACCTGAGTAAAAATGACAGCTCCACCAATGCACTGTACTTTTATACCTTGTGTTTTGCGATACCACCGCCATCTGTATACAGGGTGGTCCATTGATAGTGACCCGGCCAAATATCTCATGAAATAAGCATCAAATGAAAAAACTACAAAGAACGAAACTCGTCTAGCTTGAAGTGGGAAGCCAGATGGCGCTACGGTTGGCCCGCTAGATGGCGCTGCCATACATCAAACGGATTTCAATTGCGGTTTTCAAATAGGAACCCCCGTTTTTCATTACGTATTCGTGTAGTACGTAAATAAATATGAATGTTTTAGTTGGACCACTTTTTTCGCTTTCTGACAGATGGCGCTGTAATAGTCACGTGGTATCACGTAACATTCCGGCAGTGCGGACGGTATTTGCTTTGTGATACATTACCCGTGTTAAAATGGACTGTTTACCAATTGCGGAAAAGGTCGATATCGTGTCGATGTATGGCTATTGTGATCAAAATGCCCAACGGGCTTGTGATATGTATGCTGCCCGGTATCCTGGACGACACCATCCAAGTGTCCGGACCGTTCGCCGGATAATTACGTTATTTAAGGAAACAGGAAGCGTTCAGCCAAAAGTGAAACGTCAACCACGACCTGCAAGAAATTATGATGCCCAAGTAGGTGTTGTAGCTGCTGTCGCGACTAATCGGCACATCAGTAGCAGACAAATTGCGCGAGAATCTGGAATCTCAAAAACGTTGGTGTTGAGATTGCTACTTCAACATCGATTGCACCTGTGCCATATTTCTATGCACCAGGAATTGCATGGCGACGACTTTGAATGTCGTGTACAGTTCTGCCACTGGGCTCAAGGCAAATTATGGGACAATGACGAAGCGTCATTCACCAACAGCGGTAACATAAACCGGCATAATATGCACTATTGGGCAATGGAAAATCCACGATGGCTGTGACAAGTGGTTCAGAATGGTTCAAATGGCTCTGAGCACTATGGGACTTAACTGCTGTGGTCATCAGTCCCCTAGAACTGAGAACTACTTAAACGTAACTAACCTAAGGACATCACACACATCCATGCCCGAGGCAGGATTCGAACCTGCGACCATAGCGGTCTCGTGGTTCCAGACTGAAGCGCCTAGAACTGCACGGCCACACCGGCCGGCCTAAACGCATAAATTTGAGGTAAGGGTCCCTGTACCGGAAACGAGCGAGTCGAAAGCTATAAGCTAAAACTGTTCTGATATCTCTAAAATGCACGCCTGAGGAGCTACGAGCACATGTTCATCTTCGGTACTGTGAAACACATCTATTCTACTGAATAAGTGCTCATAGGTCTTAAGGTGTGCATTTTAGAGCCCATGGTTACGAGATATTTTTTCTTGTTTTGGTCTGTACTACCATCTCTGAAAGTAGCCTACTCTACAATCTTAGCAACAAAAGCACCAGTACAGTATTCCAGTGTCAGAAATATCAGAACGATTTTCGCTTATAACTTTCGACTCACTCGTTTATGTATTATAATTATGACGTGCATGCTGGTTTTCATAAAGTAATATGTTTTGCACTTTATAAGCACTAATCACAGATAATGTGATGGTAACTCTATTTACCGAAACCAGTCATCCTAAATAAAAGTTTTACAACGCGATCTTAGCTGAGAAGTTGTCTCTCTTCAAGCTGAATACTTTCAGACTGCCCCTTATCACTTAACGCAGTTGATATCTGTTTGACCTATGGCAGCGCCATCTAGTGGGCCAACTGTAGCGCTATCTGGTTTCTCCCTTCAAGCTAGACAAGTTTCATTCTTTTTAGTTTTTTCGTTTGACGCTTATTTCGTGAGATATTTGGCCCGGTCACGATCAATGGACCACCCTGTATATGCATGTCATTGTCCTATTAGGTTTGTCAGCTCCGTGCATGCAGATGTCGATGTAGATTATCTCCTGGCTGGAGAAAACCTCCTTCTCGCAATACCAGCCACAGGAAAGCGCCTCCCCCCTACAGTCCATCTCTACACCCTTCATCTCCTTTCCCAAGGTGGCTTCCATCAACTGCCCTCCCGGATGATGCCCTCTCTTCCTCCATTTATCCCTCCTATCAACTCTGATCCTTACCCCCTTCCTTTCCTCCATCCTTTTCCCCTTTTCCTGGGCTCCCTCTGCCCCCCTTCTGTCCTCTTTTTTGCCCACCTCCCCTGAGTCCTTTTGCATTTCCCTCCTCTGCCTTTTCCCATTCCCTCTCGCATATGTCCTGCCCCCCCCCCCCTTTATGAGTCCTCTACCTCCTTCGGTTCCCCCCCTTTCGTTTTTCCTATACTCCCTCCTTGTGTTCCCCCTCATCTGTCCAGGTACCCCCCCCCCCCCCCCCAATCTGCCCTCGGCTATGGTGTGTCATCTTTGTGCCGACATTTTAGTGCAGTGTTTACAGTGAGTGTTCAGTGTTGTGCGTCTTTTCCGAAGTGTTGCAAACGGACATCATACTGTCACTGGGTGTGATTTTTATATCTCTTGCAAACAGAAACCAGACTGTCGCCATGTTTTTTAATTGTCTGTCTACTATGTAACCTGTCTGCTTCCTGTGTATTTTATTAGCAATACCAACCCTTTGTTTTATGCTTTAACTTTCCACAATTTTCAACCATTTTACAATTTAAGTCACCATTTTATCGCCTGCTTTTATTGTTTCTCATCTTCTTCTTACGTTTTAAACAGTCTGTAGGCTGCAGAGCAGCGTCTAAGCTGCTGGCAGCCCGCCCCTTAGAGGGGAATCGAAATTCAATAAAGGGAAAAAAAAGCGCCCATAGACACTGCCAGGAAATGATATGTTACAGTAAGGGCAGAATTATAAATAGTCTCAAGAAACGGGAGAGTTCAGGAAAGTACAGAGGACAGGAAATGGGCTGTAAAAACTGAAGACACAGGTAAGGGAATGAGAAGCAGGAAGGCGCTCACCAGGCGAGCAGCTCCTGCCAGGCGCGCGGGTGCGCCGAGGTGAAGTGCGCGCTGCGGCTCGCGAGGCGGCCGAGGCAGGCGTGCAGCGAGCGCTGGCCGCGGGCCGTCAGCAGCTGGCAGCCGCCGCCCGGCACCCGCAGCGACGTGTGGCGCAGCAGGTACCGGCCCCGACCCGAGCACCACTCGCCTGTCGCAGCCCACATTACACGTCTCTCAAACCGTTACTGTCTCACTACTCGTGTCGTGTCATTCTCATTATTCAGAATGGCCGGTATTGGCCGTTCTTTCCTATGGTGTGTCAAATAAAGGCAAAATGGTCCCACTTCCCAAGGTGAGTTGAATTTTATATTGTGAGAATGTAGATTTTTCCGCCGTATATTGCTCACAAAAACCTTTTCGGTCTCCAGGTCGGTGACAGCGTTGAACTACAGCGGTGTTTCGACGACAGTCGTACTCCTCATCTGACAAAGATGATGAACGTGACACTCGTCGAAAGGTCGCAATAGCTCAACAGTGCCACTGGATGAAGCCTCAAGAGCTATTCAATGCAATTCTATGTTATGCTAATTAATGAAAATTTAGGACTACTTAAAAAATTTAACTACTTTTCGAGAATTTTGTATTTTGTAAAAACGCATTATTACTCACACGTATTGTGCTAATATACACACATCAAAAAAAGTTTTGCATCATCCCAGTTTCCAGAACTCCTGAAGATAGACGTTGACTGTGGATATTGTATCACAGCACTGTCCCTTTGACTGTCCAGTAATGTCACTAAACCCGACCAAAGATGTAAGTAACCATGCATGAGCAGCGCCTATTAGACGAAGGGGGTCCGACAGCCGATCAGTTCCAGTCATTCCACCAAGAAGGAGATACACGACTTGTGCTGTCTGTAGTCCAACCGTACCTAGATGGTCAATACCGCGGTTCGATCGCGTCCGCATTGTTACTTTGTGCCAGGAAGGGTCTCAACAAGGGAAGGGTCCAGGCGTCTCAGACTGAACCAAAGCGATGTTGTTCTGAGATGGAGGTGATACAGAGAGACATGAACTGTCTATGACATGCCTCGCTCAGGCCGCCCAATGGCTACTGGTGCAGTGGATGACCGATACCTACGGATTATGGGTCGGAGGAACCGTGACAGCAACTCCAACCTGTTCAATAATGTTTTTCGTGCAACCAAAGGACGTCGTGTTACGACTCAAACTGTGCGCAATAGGCTGCACGATGCGCAACTTCAATCCCCACGTCCATGGCGAGGTCCATCTTTCCAACCACGACACCAAGCAGCGCGGTACAGATGGGCCGAACAACATGCCAAATGGACCGCTCAGGATTGCCATCACGTTCTCTGCACCGATGAGTGTCGCATATGCCTTCATCCAGATAATCGTCAGAAACGTGTTTGGAGGCAACCCGCTCAGGCTGAACGACTTAAGACTCACTGTACAGCGAGTGCAGAAAGGTGGAGATTCCCTGTTATTTTGCGATGGCATTATGTGGGGCCCATGTACCCCGCTGGCGGTCATGGAAGGCGCCGTAACGGCTCTACGATACGTGAATGCCATCCTCCGGCCGATAGTGGAACCATATCGGCAGCATATTGGCGAGGCATTCGTCTTCATGGACGACAATTCGCGCCCCTATTGTGCACATCTTGTGAATGACTTCCTTCAGGATAACGACATCGCTCGACTAGAGTGGCAAGCATGTTCTCCAGACATGATCCCTATCGAACATGCCTGGAATAGGTTGGAAAGGGCTGTTTATGGACGACGTGACCCACCAACCAATCTGCGGAATCTACGCGGAATCGCTGTTGAGGAGTGGGACAATCTGGACCAACAGTGCCTCGATGAACTTGTGTATAGTATGCCACGACGGATACAGGCATGCGTCAATGCAAGAGGACGTGCTATTGGGTATTAGAGGTACCGGTGTGTACAGCAGTCTGGACCACGACCTCTGGAGGTCTCGCTGTATGGTGTTACAACATGCAAAATGTTGTTTTCATGAGCATTAAAAGGGAGGAAATGATATTTACGCTAAAATCTATTCCAATTTTCTGTACAGATTCCGGAACTCTCGGAACCGATGTGATGCAAAACTTTTTTTGGTGTGTGTATGTTGTTTCCTGTCCTGCAAGCGCCGGCTGGAGTGGCCGAGCGGTTCTAGGCGCTTCAGTCTGGAACCGCGCGACCGCTACGGTCGCAGGTTCGAATCCTGCCTCGGGCATGGATGTGTGTGATGTCCTTAGGTTAGTTAGGTTTAAGTAGTTCTAAGTTCTAGGGGACTGATGACCTCAGATGTTAAATCCCATAGTGCTCAGAGCCATTTGAACCATTTTGTCCTGCAAGTGTGTAATGTCTCCATTGCTTGCAGGACGCGCCACATCAAAAACTGAACGTGTAGTAGTATATTGCGACCCGTTGAGATTATTTCCATTATTATTAATGCCTAATATCATGCAGGTTGGCATATTGTGGTGGAAGAATACAGAGTGTCCCAAAAATGGTGCGACAAAATACGAGGGACCATACAATGTGTCTTCAGGAAGAAATCGAGGGTAGGAAGCCATATCCTGGAACGTCATTCAATGCCACTACAGAACGTCGAAGTTATAGGCGTCAGTGATTGCCACTAGACCACCCCTTCGGCGCCAAACGTGATTTTGTACACTGACGGACCGTAGCCAGAAAGTCTCGCAATGTCGTTTGTTCTTCAGCGATCAAGACTGCTTGCAACGATCACCAGTGGAGAAGATGGAGCTAGCTGCTGCGTAGACAGGCCTGGTCTGCTATGAATGCAATGCTCTGTTGCCGTGTTGGATGACGCGTTAGGACACGGATTTCCATCTGCAGTTTATTTTTCTGCTATATTCCGAAAAACAGAAGAAGAATAAACTGCAGACGGAAACCTGTGTCCGCAACCGTCATTCATTGGGATAACAGAGCATCGAATTCCTAGGAGACAAGGCCTATCTACGCAACAGCTAGCCCTATTTTCTCCACTGGCGATCAAGGCAATCAAATACGATTACTGAATAACAAACAACTTTGCGAGACGTTCCGCCTACGGTATGTCAGCGTACAAAATCACTTCTCCCGCAAAAAGGGTGACCTAGTGTCCGGCGCTGGCTTCCATAACATCGACTTTCTGTAGTGTCGTTGGATGACATTTCCACACATTGGTTCCTACCTTAGATTTGTTCCACAAGACGCCTTTTACCAACCACTCGAAGTTTGCCGCAAGATTTCTCTTACATATATTAAAAACACTACTTGCAAGGAATGAGGTCATAATCTTATAAAACAGATGTATATGGGTAATCTAAAAAGTTTACATTCTTTGTTAAACATATTAATAGCACTGTTCAGTAGTGCAAGATACACATAATATTAGCGCCTAAAAAGATTTGTTTGTACGTTTAAATCTTTTGCTGTACTTCTGCCAGTTATCTAAGATTAATACAACGCTGATCTACGTCAGTGCTATTTTAATGAAATTGCTGTGCTAACTGCCAGACAGATTACTCTCTCATCACCTTGCGGAAGAACATAAAATGCGCCTACTTGAGAACCAGGTTATTGCCTGTTGTCAGCACTTGATAAGAACCTCATTGATATTTAGGTTTGCAACCTGCAAACTGTAAGCAATATCGAATGTACGTAATAACAACTGCATGTCGTGACAAAAACAGACTATGGACTGTAACTGGAGAGAATTTCTTAACACAAATGAAATCTAAAAAAATACTTTTCCGAGACGCTTAAATTGCTTGGGTAAAATGAAAAATGATCGTCGACGTCGAACATTATCACTACCAGCTTCGTCAGGATTTGAACTATGTCCTTTTATGTCCAAAGTACCGCGTCTAGTTGTGAAACAAATATCAGGAAGTGGATAATAACTGAAGAGTATGTCAGCAATTTAAAGCCAAATTTCGTTTCTTTTAAATTTTAAATCAGAAACCTATACGGTATACCAGTTAATTGCGGTGCTTCAGAAATATCAATTTTACGATAGCATAAAAATTATTTATTTGGATAACTCATATCTTGTCTTTTTGGCAGTTTCACGTTGATCTTTACATGCAACTGACACCTAGTTTTGTCTCCTCCCTTTGTTTTCATCGTTTGAACAATATTATGGAAGTAGAATGGTTATATCATTTTGACATCAGATTAGACAACGTTTAATTAAGTAAACGCTACAGTGAGGGGGTAAGATTTATACTGTTAGCATAGAGGGTCCTGATTCTTATCTGTTCGTGACGTAATATTTGCACTATATTTTCGTACTGATTCATACTAATTCACAAATTTTACAGACCATTGTCAGTGACGTCATCTGTTGTTTAGTGGTTTCTGCTGAGCAAGTTACCCTAATGTAAGTAGGTCCAGATCACTCACATACGCAAAACAGCAATGCTGTTTGCAAACTGCTTCCCAAAAATGTTTCCTATTAGAAGGCAGGCCATATGAAATATAGCTGATGGTTCAAATGGCTCTGAGCACTATGGGACTTAACTGCTGAGGTCATCAGTCCCCTAGAACTTAGAACTACTTAAACCTAACTAACCTAAGGACATCACACACATCTATGCCCGAGGCAGGATTCGAACCTGCGACCGTAGCGGTCGCTTGGTTCCAGACGGAAGCACCTAGAACCGCTCGGCCACAACGGCCGGCAATATAGCTAATTAATTCCTCTTTCACTAATTTAATTTGATTATTGACCCATTACTGTTCTAGCTTTATGTTAGTTATCTCTCATTTTATTTGAATCAGGAGGCAGAAATAGTCCTGTTGGCAGATAACATAAGCATTGTTGTGAAGCTGATCAGACAAGCGTCAGCTAAGAAATTAGAAATGGCTTTTTTGTGTAAGTTACTGACTGATTTTGCATGAGTAACAAAACTTTGAAAACAAAAGACAAAACAGCTCATCCGGATTTGTACTGTGAAAAAATTCCACCTACTATTAACCTAGTGCACCAACAAGAAAAAATAAACAGGAGAGAAATTTGTAAGATCTCAGTTGTGCATATTGATGAAAACCTGTAATGGGAAAACGGTATGAGAGATCTGCTAAAATGGTTACGTTCGGCTACTTTTGCCCTGAGAATAACTGGTATCTTTTGGAATATAGAAGCACGTAAGTTAATAAGTTTTTCATATTTTAATTCACTGAAATCTTACGGGACAATATAATGGGCTAACTTTTTGCGACATATCACTATGTGGTACTGTTTCATTTTCTGCCTCTATTTCGCGATTATTTTACTTGAAAGTACTCGCCATGTTTTGCTTGGGAACCAAGTTTTGCTTATTTCTAGTTGGAAAGGTGTACTGTCACTGTATTGTGGTGGTGTGTTGGGGCTTATGGGCGCTCAACATCGAGGTCATCAGCGCCCTGACACTCATTAAAAGGAACGAATGTGGACAGATCTAAGAAAACTAAAGCACACACTCAAAGAAAGCAGTAAAAGAAGGAAAATGCTACCTAAGAAAGTAAAACCTAAGGAAAGGGGAAACATAGCAACAAGAATGTCACAGGAAATTGTTATTGGCTGGCCACTTACACAAAATATGGGCGAGCTTGTCACACAGTGAGCAAATTAAAATCCTCTCCCTAAAATCTTTGTAAAAACATTTGACAGGGCACAGAACTTTAAAACTTTAACCACATTCGTCCGAGTGTTGCCTAAAAGAGATGGTAGGTCCGCTGGCAAGTCAGCCGCGACCCGCTGGTCAGAAAATAAAACGCAATCCAATAAAACGTGGCGCACAGTGACCTGGACACCGCAAGCACCACACATTGGAGGGTCCTCTCGCCGGAGAAGGAAGCCATGCGTCATAGGGCTGTGGCCTATTCGAAGCCGAGTGAGGAGAACCTCGTCCCGTAGATGGGGCTGAAAGGAAGTACACCACACACGCGTTGTGGTCTTGACTATACGGAGCTTATTGTGTCACTTCCAGCCACTCATCCTCCCACCGACGCATGACCCGTGAGCTCAACAGCAAGGTGAGTGCGTGCAAGGGGATAGCACACTGAGATACTTGTGGGGCGAGACAAGCCTCCTTGGCTGCGAGATCTGCCCTTCCATTCCCAGCAATGCCAACATGCCCCGGAACCCAGCAGAAAGCTACAACCTTCCCCAGTCGCTGTAGTCGGAGGAGGGCATCCTGGATGGTCTGGACAATTCTGTCTGCCGCATACAAACGTTGCAATGAGTGAAGGGCACTGAGTGAATCGGAACAGACAAGAAATTTAGGAGAGGAAGAATGTCTCATGTGCTCCAGTGCCCGCAAGATCGCAAACAATTCTGCATCAAAGACAGTAAAAGTCTGAGGCAGTCCGACCTTTAGGACACGATATGGAAAAACAATTGAGCAACCAACAGAATCCCCTTGTTTCGACCCATCCGTAAAAACAGCTACATAGTCGTGGTACTCAGATGAAATGGCAGAAAATGCTGCATTAAAAACGGTGGCAGGAGTGCAATATTTCTTGTACTGCAATAAATCTAAAATCACTCCGGGCCTCTTCAGCAACCAGGGTGACAGGCGGTTAAAACCCTGGATTTGGGGTAGTATAGACTCCACACCGAGGGACTCTAGTACACGTTGCACACGGATCTCAAACGGCAACGTAGCCCGGGGACGGCGGGCAAAAAGGCGGTCCAGAGGTGGATGGGCAACAAGATGGTGAGCAGGCGATCTGGGAGCTGCAAGAAACTTACAAGCCTGGCGCACCAGCAGGAGCTGCCGCCGGATGGTAAGTGGCGGTTCGCCAGACTCAGCACAGAGGCTGGGTAAGGGGCTGGTCCGATAAGCACCTGTGGCCAGTCGGATCCCAGCATGGTGAACAGCGTCAAGGATCCGCAAATAAGATGGCCTCGCTGACCCATATACTGTGCACCCATAGTCCAGCCGTGAACGCACAAAAGCTCCATAAAACTGAAGGAGACGCGCCCTGTCCGCACCCCAAGATCTGTGGCTGAGGCACTTGAGGATGTTCAGTGCCTTCAGCGTTCTGGCTTTCAAGTCACGTAGGTGTGGCAGCCATGACAACCTGGAGTCAAAAATTAGGCCCAGAAACCGCACTGTGTCTCTAAAATGTAGGACAGTATCCCCCATATGCAAGGCAGGCAAAGTAAAAAGATGACGAGAACGATTAAAATGAACACAAGCACACTTATCGGCAGAAAACCGAAAACACGTCTTTGCAGCCCACTCCTCTAATCGCCGCACTGTTAGCTGCAACTGACGGCTCACGGTTGCAACACTGGAGGAGTAACAGAAAACAGCAAAGTCGTCCACAAATAAGGAGCACTGTACTGGACTCCTCACTGTAGCCGTTATACTGTTGATGGCTATGGCAAAGAGGATAACGCTTAAGACACTGCCCTGGGGGACACCGTTCTCTTGCTCAAAGCGATCAGACAGTGTGTTACCAACGCGGGTCCGAAAAAACCGCTGAGACAGGAAAGACCGAATGAAAATCGGGAGGCGGCCACGAAAGCCCCATTGATGCATTTGTGCAAGAATACAGTGTCTCCAAGTAGTATCATATGCCTTACTGATATCAAAGAAGATACCGATACAGTGATACTGACGGAGAAAAGCCTGCTGAATAGCCGCCTCTAGGAGGGTCAGGTTGTCGACCGTGGACCGATATTTTCGGAATCCACACTGATAGCGGCTAAGGAGCTGTCTGGTCTCTAACAGCCCGACCAGACGCCGGTTAACCATCCGTTCCAGGGTCTTTCCGACACAGCTTGTCAAGGCGATACTACGATAACTACCGGGACATGTGCGGCCCTTTCCTGGTTTTTTAGGAGAGGGATGAGAATTGCCTCCCTCTACGAGGTGGGGAACACTCCTGTCTGCCATATGAAATTAAAACATTCGAGGAGGATTTCCTTTGACGCCGCTGGCAGATGTCGAAGCATGGAGTACCGGATGCGGTCGTAACCTGGTGCAGTGTCAGAAGTCTCAGTAAGTGCCGATTCAAGTTCCCACATGGATAAAGGGGAATTGTAGGCCTCAGAACTGTTCGACCGAAAGTCCAAGGTCGCTCTTTCGACAGTCACACGGTAGCGACGAAACGCTGGATCCTGATTTGCAGTGGCAGTACTTTGTGCAAAATGCTCTGCCAGCGTCTGAGCAATGGCTCTGGGTGTCGTTTGGAGGCATCCCTGGTTCAGGACAGCAGCTATTGGTAAACGGCTATGTTTACCGGAAATCCTCCGGATGGCTTCCCATACTCTTGTGGAACAAGTGGAACGGTTGATGGAGTCCAGGAACTCCTGCCATGACCTTTTCTTGCTCTCTTTAATGACACGGCGTGCCATGGCTCTCGCGATTCGAAAGGCGGTAAGATTGACCGCTGTTGGGCGGCATTTAAATCGGCGAAGAGCCGCACGCCTGTCCCGGATGGCTTAACGGCACTCTTCTGTCCACCAAGGCACAAGGCGCCGCTTAAGAGTGCCAGAAGACTGTGGTATGGACAGGTCAGCAGCATGATGGACCATAAGCGTGATGTGATCCACCCATTCCTGTACATTATTGTGGCGGTCAAAGACAGCCAACCGAGTGAACAGTGGCCAGTTAGCCCTGCCAATCATCCACGATGGTGGCCGCTGCTCCAGTGATACACCATCCAGGAGATGAATGCGGATAGGGAAGTGATATCTGGAATGAAGGTCGTCAATGACCTCCCAGTGAACAGAGTCGGTGAGGGTTGGAGAGCGGAAAGATAGGTCAATGGCTGAGAATGACCCTGTAGCAGCAGAGAAATGAGTCGGAGTACCTGTGTTGAGGATGCACAACACTTGAGATGTTAGGAGGCTCTCCCAAATTCGACCTCGAGCGCAAAGAGAAGTGGAGCCCCACAGGACATGATGGGCAATGAAGTCTCCCAGGAGGAGAAATGGGCGCGGGAGTTGGTCGATAAGATCTGTGAGAGCGTCTAAGGTCATTGCATCCAGAGGGGGTAAATAAAGGGAGCAAATGGTAAGCCTCCGAGGTGAATGAATTTCAACTGCAACTGCTTGCAGGTAAGTATCCAGGGGGAGAGCAGAGGAGTGGTGGTCATTATTGACAAACACAGCGACTCCGCCTTTGGCCCTTTCTCCAGTCAGGTCATCTTTGCGATATGACGTATAGCCCCTTAGTACAGGAGCATCAGATGGTTTTAAATGCGTTTCCTGTAAACACAAGCACAGGGGGCGTTGCCGTGCTAGGAGGTTCAGTTCCTCCACATGTGCCCGGAATCCATTCATGTTCCACTGTATAATGGGAGCCATCTATCAGGGTGGGAGTACCTTCATTCTCACTTCCTGTTGGGGAGGAGAGCCCACAACAGGTGGAGGCTCAGTTTTGGGGCGAGATGTTTGCCCCAGTCTGACATCAACCTCCATCACCTCAAAAGAGGAGTCGAGAGAGACGTCTCAGAGAATGACATCCACATCAGGAGACTGTATAACTGCAGTCTCCTTTAGTGGGCGAGTCTTCACCTTTGTCTTTGGCTTCGATGTTCTGGCCTGAGGTGGCATTGGAGCCAAAACCTCAGAAGCAGTAGGGGGTGTAGCAGCGCTGGGCAGTGCACAAGACTGGCCCCGGGAAGGGGCAGGAAGTTCCATGATGTCAGCTACCACGGCCTGGTCAGAAGGCCGGGGGCGAGCAGCAGGCTTCACAGGAATGGCAGCAGCACACGTACATTGACAAGCGCAGGTGCTAGTGCTGACAGTAGCAACCTCCATTTGTGTAGCGGCATCAGTTTTCAAGACTGGTTGTTTGAGAACGGAAGAAAGGGAAGCAGCGAACGTGGACGGCTGCATGGACTTGTAGATTTTCTTCACCTCACCATACGGGATGCGTTTTGTAGTTTTTAGTTCCTGGATCTTCCGTTCCTCAAGGAAAACTCTGCATTCCCTACTCCACACAGGGTGATCCCCAGAGCAGTTGACACACTTGGGAGGAGAGGAGCAACCAACTCCCTCATGGACGGCTTTACCACAATTCCCGCAAGTGGGTTCCTCTCTACAGCCGAGAGTAGTGTGTCCAAAGTGCTGGCATTTAAAACACCGCATGGGGTTGGGGTAATAAGGCCGTACACTGAGACGTAGGAAACCTGCCTTCACATGCTCTGGCAATTTGGTGCTGTTAAATGTAAGGATAAATGAGTCAGTCTTTATGAGAGCACCATCCACCCGTTTCATAATGTGTTGCACGTCGACAATTCCTTCCCGGGACCATTCAGCCTTCAGTTCGTCTTGGGGAATGTCAACGAGATCTCTGCAAGTCACAACACCCTTGCTGTAGTTCAAGGTGTTGTGAAATTCAGTCTCTATCGCAAACTCCCCAAGAATTTGTGCCTTCTGAAGGTTCTGGACTTGCTGGAAGCTAGATGTTTCAACCAACAAGGTGCCATTTCGCAAGCGATTTACAGATTTTAATGTGCCAGCAATACCTTCTAAGCCCTTCTGTATATAAAATGGCGAAACTTTTTCAAAACTCCCATCTTTTCTTTTAATTATGAAAAAAACATTCTGCGAAGCAGCATGCGTTCTGTTACTACTACCTGAATCAAGAGGACTGGCTACACGAGCCCTCTTGTTGGATTGGGTGTTAGAACCTACCAGCGGTCCACCCTTTCCGCTGGCAGGAGAAGAATAAAAGTTCGAGGGTTCCATCTCGGTCCCACGAGCAGCTAGGCAACTAGAAGTCCACCTAGACAGTGCCCCGCGTGCCTAGGTAAGCCTTATACAACTGGGGCGTGGCAGGTGCCCCAGAGGTTGCCCGCTAGCGACTGTTCCACCCCAACAACCATGCATCTTATAGGCGCGCAGCACACCGTAAGATTGAGGGGTTTTTATAGAGGTTTACCTTCCTCGCAATCCAGGCGGTCAAGCCAAGATTACCATTCCCCGCAGCACACAACATTCCACCGCCGCGCCATGCGGTGGTCGCTGAAGCATGTCCGGGGGTTACGGTGACAGGAGACTGGCGGCGCTGACCAGTCCCCAGCTCAGGACCCCGGGGTCGCCAAGCCCGTACTCAGCAAATGAATGCTGAGCCCCTGGGGGGCTGTCACTGTATTCTGAAGTTCCTGTTTGTCACCAGAAGGCGGTCACTGAGTTTCAACAGCAGATGTGAGCATCCCCAGTGAGTTGAGCTCTTTCACAGAAGTGAAGCTATGGACAATTCCTGGCTCTTGTTGATGAGAGCTGGCACCTGTCTTCACTGGGGACGAGGACCACCGAAACGCCCCTGCAATCGCAGAGAATAATTGAGCCTGATACTTCGCCTTTCGCAGTGGTTAGCAGACTGGACTCACATTCGGGAGGACGACGGTTAAATCCCGCGTCCGGTCATCCTGATTTAGGTTTTCCGTGATTTCCCTACATTACTTCAGGCAAATGCAGGGATGGTTCCTTTGAAAGAGTACGGCCGACTTCCTTCCCCATCCTTCCCTAATCTGATGAGACCGATGACCTCGCAGTTTGGTCTCTTCCCCAGAAATCAATTCAACTTCGCCTTTCCTATCTGAACATCAAAGGACAGACCGCCGTGGCGTCGCCCGATCAGCGGGAGAAAATTGGTTGTTTTCGCTCCAAGAAGTCGAATGAGTCTCCCCGTCACTTTGCCGGGCGTGAAGAGGCTGACCAATCGACGGGACGCTGCTCCAGGTCAGTACCATCCTCTGATAGGTTGATGTGCGTCCTGCACGTCTAGAGAGGGAAGTTTCTGCTGTGGTCCCGTGTTTTTACGTGAAATAAACGATATTCTAGTTTGTCAGATTGGCAACAGCAATGCGTCACCCTCTCCACGTGGAGTTTTTTTGCAAGTATTGCAGGTGAGGGTTGTGAACTAAGGGGTTTTCATTTTCCAGCCGTCATAAAGTACTGGTTGACAGATACTAGCTGATTTCAGGGAAATGTGAATGGCGGAACTGCTATAATGCAAACTATATTCCGAGCAGCTCGGAAATTACTTATTCTTCCACGCAACCTGTATTGACAAACTGATTATAATTTGTTTTTGATCTCGTTAACTTTGAAATCCTTAGCTGCCCAGATGAGGAAATCTTGCTGCGTTTCTCCATGCAGTCTTCCGTATAATTTGGTAACTCCCCCTCCTCCCTTCCCACAGTGATAGCGTCATTTTCTGTGATTTCAATTAGATTTTAGAGAGCTTTGCTCTTTGTCAATTTTTATGTGATTTCTGCCATTTCAGCAGAGCAAATAAAAAATAGTTATACTCAATTTTCAGTTAGATCTCGAAATCGCTGAGTTACTCTACAACAGTCCTATGGTTAGGCAACCTGCAAATAAGAAAAATAATCTACTGCATAGAAAAGCCGTTGTTCTCATTGTGGCAGTGTATCCATTATGCACAAGTGGCCGAACTTAACGATCAGTTATTTAATGTTCAGTTTTCTCTGCCTCGTGATGACTGGGTGTTGTGTGATGTCCTTAGGTTAGTTAGATTTAAGTAGTTCTAAGTTCTAGGGACTGATGACCACAGATGTTAAGTCCCATAGTGCTCAGAGCCATTTAATGTTCAGAGAAGGTAATGAACCTTGCACTCGCTCTTCTAGCATGAGAATAAGAGTGTTTATTAGACAGTGAGAGATTTTTCGATCTCACCAAGGTATGAATCTTTGTTTTATGTTTTTCATGATTATTTTTGGTCAGCAACGTTGCACTGTTCGCATTTGACAGACAAGGTTTTATCATAACACAGGTCAAGGACATACTACACACCTGAGTCAGAGTTATAATCATAAAGATAAGCAAAACGGTTCATAGCAACCGTTATGAAGAATCGTATGGTTGGTTTCTTCTGATATCCTGCAGTTAGGAAGGCACAGTGAGACACATCTTTGGATGCAAGAAGTTTTAGTGACCATTTTTTGTCCCATTTTGTACCTGTGTGTGCATTAATCTACAGCTGCAGCATATGCTAGCCTGGCACATGGGAAATGTGTGTTATTTGCAGACTGGTTCATTCTGTGTGAACATGCTTTTTGGGCAATTTAGTTGGGGTGAATTTATATTGCATGTGATAATTTTTTGTGCTTAAAGTCATTTACTTATGATAAATCAGCGTGTAGTAGATCCTTTGATTTTTGAAACATAAATACGGCTAGTCGAATGTGATGTAGAAAGACGAAGAAAGTTTTAAAACAGGAAGATTCAATGGAATTGGAGCAAGTCGTGTCGGACTTCAGCAGCAGTTGCGTTTCCTGAAACCCATGAAACCGCACCAACAACCGAACAGAGTGAAACTAGCGTGGGTTGTGAAACGGTGTAGATTGTGGCGTAGAGCAGATCGAGTGTCGGAATCTTGGGAGACATACCATTCTGTGTCAAACAGATGCAACAGCGAGCTACGCTTTCATGATACAAGATGAGGCCATTGCGAGAGAATAGCGTGCGGCATCAGAATCTTGTGTCTATCACCAGGTACGTATTTGATGAAAACCACTTCTTCTCGCTGAGGAAATTCCTCACTTAAACCAGAGGCCTGCATATTAAAACGTTGATTGGACAATTTAATGCAGCCCGCTGAACTACACCCCAATTCAAAGAAAGTTTGATTTCACGAGTAGCCACATGAGCAGAGACATAATATCGAAAGTTTTACCAGACATGAGAGACTGTAATGCCTTCATAGAATTTGAATCTGAAATTATGAAGCTGTTCCAGTCTGCTGTGAAACAAAAGCAGGTTCGCAGGAGAGCTTCTGTAAAGTTTGGAAGGTAGGAGACGTGGTACTGGCAGATGTAAAGCTGTGAGGACGGGGCGTGAGTCCTGCTTGGGTAGCTCAGTTGGTAGAGCCCTTGCCCGCGAAAGGCAAAGGTGCCGAGTCCGAGTCTCGGTCCGGCACACAGTTTTAATCTGCCAGGAAGTTTCATATCAGCGCACACTCCGCTGCAGACTGAAAATCTCATTCTAAAAGCATTGTAAGCATTATAAAAGTCCCGTCACTAACAGTAACATAGCAACATGTTTTCAATATTATTCAACGTATTTTTACATGATCCGAAAACGGTATCAGCATCTTGACCCTCCCCGCCCCCCCTCCCCCCCATCCCCCCGTCATGCAACAGTGGTTAGCTGATTCAGCTGTTCATGAACATGATGCCAACATAACTTGAGTTATGCCTGCTCTTTGCTGAAAAGAGTGATTTAAAGGTATTCTAATTAATTGTGGCAGATCTCAATGAGTACATGCGAGAAGACAGGAGAGTGCGTGTTACAACGTAAAGGCCTCAGCGCAGCATCTCACAGCAGAATGACGGCTTGTGTGGTCATACAGTTCCGCACTGTCGCCTGATAAACAAAGTAAGAGCCTACGGAATATCAGACCAGCTGTGTGGCTCGATTGAAGAGTTTTTAACAAACAAAACACAGCATGTTGTTCTCAATGGAGAGACGTCTACAGACGTTAAAGTAACCTCTGGCGTGTCAGAGGGGAGTGTTATGGGACCATTGCTTTTCACAATATGTATAAATGACCTAGTAGATAGTGTCGGAAGTTCCATGCGGCTTTTCGCGGATGATGCTGTAGTATACAGAGAAGTTGCAACATTAGAAAATTGCAGCGAAATGCAGGAAGATCTGCAGCGGATAGGCACTTGGCGCAGCGAGTGGCAACTGACCCTTAACATAGACAAATGTAATGTATTGCGAATACATAGAAAGAAAGATCCTTTATTGTATGATTATGTGATAGCGGAACAAACACTGGTAGCAGTTACTTCTGTAAAAAATCTGGGAGTATGCGTGCGGAACGATTTGAAGTGGAATGATCAATAAAATTAGTTGTTGGTAAGGCGGGTTCCAGGCTGAGATTGATTGGGAGAATCCTTAGAAAATGTAGTCCATCAACAAAGGAGGTGGCTTACAAAACACTCATTCGACCTATACTTGAGTATTGCTCATCAGTGTGGGATCCATACCAGGTCGGGTTGACAGAGGAGATAGAGAAAATCCAAAGAAGAGCGGCGCGTTTCCTCACAGGGTTATTTGGTAAATGTGATAGCGTTACCGAGATTTTTAGCAGGCTCAAGTGGCAGACTCTGCAAGAGAGGCGGTCTGCATCGCGGTGCAGCTTGCTATACAGGTTTCGAGAGGTTGCATTCTGGATGAGGTATCGAATACATTGCTTCCCCCTACTTATACCTCCCGAGGTGATCACGAATGTAAAATTGGTGAGATTCGAGCGAGCACGGAGGGTTTCCGGCAGTCGTTCTTCCCGCGAACCATACGCGACTGGAACTGGAAAGGGAGGTAATGACAGCGGCACGTAAAGTGCCCTCCGCCACACACCGTTGGGTGGCTTGCGGAGTATAAATGCAGATGTAGATGTAGGTCAGCTAAGGGAATGGGAAATCAGAGGAATGGAAATGGCAGAAACTCGAACTCCAGCTCCAGACTGTAATCAACAAGCTTCACTAAAAAATGGACAGAAAATGAGTTCAGGTGGGGACCAAGCCTACACTCCGAATAAGCCAATGTATGACGAGTCAGCGATGATCCGATGGCCATATGGGCAATACCAGAGAAGCAATGTATTCTGTCAAGGGTATTAAAACTGGTAATCAAGAACTTTTTGTTTTTGTGGACACGGGTAGTCTTATAAATGAGATATCAGAAACTATGCATTTAGCCCGTGAGTGAGCAGAAGATTAGGCACCTCTCCCCTTGCAAAGAGCGCGGGAGCGATAAAGGGCAAGACTGCCGAGGTGAACACACA
Organism: Schistocerca americana; assembly: GCF_021461395.2. Taxonomy (NCBI): domain Eukaryota; kingdom Metazoa; phylum Arthropoda; class Insecta; order Orthoptera; family Acrididae; genus Schistocerca; species Schistocerca americana. The sequence goes on along the minus strand of NC_060119.1, from coordinate 519,347,495 downwards.
GATGAAGTGTGTCAGAGTGTAACGTCCGTCATGAATGCCATCATAATTTCACAGCTGATGACAGAAGTTATAATAGGCGTGCAATGTATGCTAAGCATGCAGCAATTATTGACGTAGGCAGACGAAACGTTTCCTTGCAAAACCGCACTCCACAGCAACAGGGTGGGCCCAAGCAGCGAAATTATTACCTAGCAAACATGGCACTGCCACCATGGACGGTCTGGCCATGCCACAACAGTTTTTCCCCGTGAAAGCATAAAAAAAGCTAGATATAACTGTGGTGGTGCTTGACTAGATTCTGTACATCACTGAGTACAAGGCTTCCTAGATACAACACAACCTGAATAAGACCCGAGCCCGCATCTAGTGGTCGTGCGGTAGCGTTCTCGCTTCCCACGCCCGGGTTCCCGGTTTCGATTCCCGGCGGGGTCAGGGATTTTCTCTGCCTCGTGATGGTTGGGTGTTGTGTGCTGTCCTTAGGTTAGTTAGGTTTAAGTAGTTCTAAGTTCTAGGGGACTGATGACCGTAGATGTTAAGTCCCATAGTGCTCAGAGCCATTTGAACCATTTTTTAAGACCCGAGAAGAGCTCCAAAACATACATATAGAGGACGCATTCATGCTAAAACTGGTACTTTTGAGAATTTTATACAAATTTAGTGTTAAGGAGCATGATACATTTTTAAAAGACCATAAAGTATTCCACTGATTTGCTAAGAGCAGGTGGAACAACAAATTAAAGAGATGTTGGAACAAGGGGTTATTAAAATGGCGCAGAGTAGCTACAACAGTCCCCTGCTTGTATTACCAAAGGAGGATGGTAGAATCAAACTGATGTTAGATCCCCGTAAAATTAACGCTATTATTATGCCTCAGACGGACTGTCTCGAGTCTCTGGAAGAACTGCTACAAAAATTCCATGAGAAAAGTATCTTCTTGGCAGACGATTTTCAAGAAAGTTGCTGGAAGATCAAACTATACTCCAGTTACCGGCGGTACGTTGCGTTTTTATACTATGGTAGATGTTGCCAATTTAAGAAGCTACCTTTTGGCTTGCCAACACCTTCCTGGATCCTCATGTTGGCGCTAGATACAACATTCAATGAGGGAGTTGAAAGATTTATCACCGAATATACTAATGTCATGTCGTGTGCCGCAGATTCCTGGGTCAAGCACAACTGTTATATGTGAAAGATGCTGCAGGCTGCTGGACTAACATTTAACTAAGTCAAGTTTCGCAAAAAAGATATTGCGTTTCTGGGGGAAAGGAACACAAAACAATTCCATTCGCCAGCCGTGTGTAAAACCAGAGTGAATGCAATTATTCCGTTACGGGATTGGAGCTCTTAACCGTTGTCTCCGCATTCCAGAAATTTTCGTACTGTTTGTATAGAAGAACTACGATTTTGTACATGGACCATAAGACCCTGGAATTTATGATGTCAGCAAAAACTACCCATAGATGGCTATCTCGTTTGTCACTTTAGCTACAGTGATTTGTATTTCAAATTAAGCACTTTCCTGGAAAACACAACATCGTTGTGGATGCATTCGCCACAGGAGAAATAAACGAGAACAGTCACTGGAGGTTTTCTCAGCGCATTGCAATGATAAGATCTTGTCGGTACTCAGGCCTGAAGATGATGGGTACGAGGCTCACTGAAACGTTGCAACAAGACGTCGCCACTACTCGGTTGATCACTTGAAAAGATTTTTATCATTCAAATGAGAACAGATTTGACATCCTGTTTTTGAAAGGTGTGCTATTTGAGAACTTCATCGTTGATTCTCTGCAAAATAAAGGAAAAGAACACGACAGAGGTCCAGTGCTACGTAAAGTAAAAGGGAAGATGAAAGATAAGGATTTTCTGGTGTTGATGGAGTATTATCTGCTGAGAAACAGTGTGTTTTTCCATCGTAATATCCAAATGGATCACCTTGGGTGGTGTTTGTGAAGGGGTAAATAAGTGCATCTGATACATACGTCTGAGCTACGCAGATTTTGGCCCAAGGAAGTGCACTAGCAAACTTAAGAAGCTGGTGTACTTTAACAGCATGGACCAGTGGATGAGGAAGACAGTGACAGTTTTTGTGAAGTGCCAAAAGATAAAACCTCCTTCCACAAAGGAAGCTAATCCCTTCTGCTCTATTTTCCCTAGGAAATTATATGACTATGTGACCATTGACCTTTGAGGACCAATTGTGGGGAAAGAAGGAGGTCACCGTTACATCACCACAGCCGTCGAGCTAGTGTAGAAATATATAACACCGATGCCAATGAAAATAGCTACCAGGAGTTCTGTTTTGAAGGCATTAGTGAGAGACTTCCTAGGTGTACCCGGGCATGTAAAACACATGCTTTTGGATAAGGCGAACAGTTAGTTTCAAAAATAAGTGGAAGGGTATATCACAGAAAAGGAAAATAAACAGTATTTACAATAATAAGTATCTTGGGAGAGAAAATCATGCGAGAGTTGGGAAAGTTTTGTGACATTTACTGGAACAAACAGCATGACACTTGGGATGAGTATGTCAAGGATGTTGAGTTGCTGATGAATCAGCTCCCTCATAAATCAGCTAAAATGGTATAAACCAAAGTTTTAATGAATGTGAAAACAGAAGGCAGAATCATAGAAGTGGTCGCGTTTCTGCCGCAGCAGCTGGCTAGGCGCAGACTTGTGACTGCAGAGGCAGTTGCCAACATCATGGACAAAGCAGTGAAACTGCAAAGAAGGAATGTAAAGAGCGCCAGGTAGTGTTCCTGTACGTTAGACGGAAGGTACTGGTGAGAAACCACCAACTCTAATCAAAGCAAAGAATAAATCACACAACTTATTTTCCCTGTATATTGTGCCATCCCTTGTTATACATGTTGTCTTCACAAATGTGGCCATTCTAGAAACGTCGTGGACGAAGAAAATACTTAGAACACTCCATTTCTTGAATATGAAAGCATTTATGCAGTACGGTTCCTTTAGTTTATGTTGTGTCATTTGTATTAATCACGTAATTTAATAGGTATGCATTTTGTACCCATAAGTTTCTCTCTCTCTCTCTCTTTTTATTTTTTATTTTATAATTTTTTTTTAGCAGAAAGATTTTGTGTGATTTTCCTATTGACATTTGTTGTTGCAATAGTTTGTACATTAGGTCCTTTTTCAGGATTACTTGTGGTGGTAGTTGTGCACTCCTGCAGTCAGCAGTGAGGCATGTTAATACGTAAACGAAAGTCAGAAGCAGAATTGTGTGTAGGGTGTTGGAACTAGATGTGCATCACCAATACATTTTGTGGACATCAGTATATTAATGCCCACATTTACCTATCACACAACAGGATGGTATGATAATCCCATTTGCATCAGTGTAATGGTTGTCCTACAATGTTTTATATAACGAATGCAGTTTGAAACAGCGACAAACAATGGAGAATCTAGATAAATCGTGTCTTTGTTCTTTTTCAGAAGCGCCAAGAAAGCAAAGTAGAAGTAACAATATGAAATGTATCGTTCCCTTGAGAATGTCTTTAGCCATAGTAATTCACCTTATGTTCTTTTTGACATTTTGTCCCTGTATTGCGTGAAAGAAGTATTTTTTGTAAGATGGCAAATTTTTCTTTGGGAAATCCATTAGTTTCTGCCACTTGGATTAGAGTTTGAAAGGGAGTAGTTGTTCGTGTTTTGGTGCGAGGAGTGTCTTTATTTGTGTGGAGTGAGGATGATTTATGGATTTTATGTCCTGTTTGGTAACAGACTGCATTGCAGACAACAATACGAGGCTTTTGGCCTACCGCCAGCTGCAAATTATGTCCTACGGTATTTGACAAGATTATGTATCAGATGCTAGCTTTAGCATAGAGAGATCTTGGCTTTGTTTGTATTAGGAATTTGTTTTCTTCTGTGTCACTTGGTACTTCACTAGGCTGAATTGCTACAACATGTTGTCTACTTTGGAGTACACTAACCTTTCTGCAGTGCGTAGCACACATCTCGCGTAGATCGTTACAAGGACAGACGCATGGTAGAGCACCAGAAAGTTGATAGGCACTAGATTTTTGGAGATAAAGAAATTTGTTCAAGATATGGTTAACGAGACGCTCTGCGTCAGGGTTTGCACTTAACTATTTGCTGTGGCAAGTGTGTTTTACTTTGTTTTGATTTGTGATGAAATAATTTAACGACAGACATTAAGCTTAAGTCCATTTATTAAATTTTTGATGGCTGCAGAATCGGCATTGATTTGTGGGGAATATTTCATGTCGAAATTCTCGTGTGCTGCTGTAACACAGTGTATTGTTGGAAAACTTGCTTACTAAATCTTACAACTGTTTCAGAAGCAGTTGGGTCATGGAGCAAATGCAAGAGAAGCCTCGATCAGCGGGGGGAACAAGGGATTTCCTTCCCCTTTGGGACAGCACTGGTCAGTAACCGAGTCACTTGCTAAGCCACAAAGGAGGCACTCACAATCGCCTGATGTTATCACTGTGTTGACTGATAGAGTACAGGTGACGGCAGACACCCGGCATTGGCAACTTTAAGCCACTGAGATGACCACACTTTCAGAAGAGTGTAACTTTGGGCGACAAAATAATGTAACTGCGCTGAGCCTCAGTGGGAGAGATATTTTATCCTTATCCTGCATATTAGACCCACGTAAAAACAGGCCATTGTATCTGGAGAACATAATTAATTTATTTTGAAAACTTGGAAACCGCAAGAGCTGCAAATAGTTTTTGACAACCAATTATTTTGCAATGTAAACGTGTGGCAGATAGCACAGTTTCGTTAATTTTTGTGTCATCTGTGATCTCAGATTAATGTGTTATGTTACTTGTAAATAGTAAGAACGAGCTATCAGACTTTCTCTGGTGTATTTCTTTAGGTTATGTTAGTTAATAGATTCTCATGCACCAAAATATCCTTCTGACGAAAATTTACTAGAGATAAGTGTTATTTGTGTCACTTTTATGCAAATAAGCAATATGGTTTCTGCAACTGTGAGATTTCCACGTGGAAAAATATAATTTAATGATCTCTGACCATATTTTAAAGAAAATTAGTGTTATGTTAAATTTAACTTGCATGTTTAGCAAACAAATTAACCATCATTTATTTTAAAAAGGATTTAACAATAATCATGTGGTGTAAGTTTAAGATTGGTAGGTGTTGATCCACGCATGATGCACATCACACACAGATTGTGTATTATGTAACAAAATTTGATTAGTTAGGTCTATTAATGCAATTCCCCTAGTATCAAGCCTGCAATGGGAACCCAAGCTAATAGATAACTCAATGACTATTTGAATTTTGTTATGTGGAATGGAAATTTCTTATTTTTTGTTTTGTTATTGCTAACGCAATTTTAGCTATGTACAAGCCTGAGGTATCATATTTAACATAATGATGTTATTATAAATCAAGCAGGCAAAACGATACCTTGCCATTTTCTATACCCTGATGGAATACTGTTAGGAGTTCTTTACTAATTCCCATGGTTGTTCGGATTAGTTAAACTCTGGGATGCCTAAACCAGGTATGAACGAATACTGTTATTTTGGGAGCTTTTATCCTTTTTCTGGAGTGGGGCCCCAAAGGCGGTTGGAAGGCGTACTACGTCCCCTTTCGGCAGCTCCTGCAACCTAAGTGATACCAGACGTATTGGCTTGCCTTTCCTCTGGATTGTATCATTTAGGTCGAGAGGGAGACCGTGATGATTGGGCAACTCACGTGTCTTCATATTTATTGCTCAGGCTTGTAGCATCCTGGAGAGGACACTTCAGCGGCGTCCAAGGACTTCGGCACAACACGGGAAGAGGCAGTTACCGGTTATAAGCTCTGTCTGATTGGCGTAAGAGTCGAGTGCCAGGGGCCACTTCCGACGGTGGGAGAGATCATTGCATCTCATTGGACAGCTACCGCCCGCCTCAAGCTGGGCAGCCCCCAGCCAATAAGGTGCTGTCCCGCCACTATCCGCCTGCTTCACGGGGTGTGTGAAGCTTAGAAGTAATCTTCGACAAGCGGGTTGATATAGTACACCTACCAACGACAAAAATGAAATGATAAAGAAATCACTATTTCGTATTGCCACCTGGAATGTTAGGACCATGTGTCCAAGGTACATTGACGATGCCCAAGAGGTTGATTTCATCCGTAAGACTGCCGTAATTGACAGAGAGCTCCATCGTTTGAATGTTGACATCGCGGGACTGCAGGGGACGCGGCTTCCAGATGCGGGCTCTATCAGGGAGGATAATTACACATTCTTCTGGCAGGGGAAGTCTCAAGACGAGCCAAGACTTCATGGCGTAGGATTTGCTGTTAAAAACGCCCTCCTGGACTGTACTGTGCCACCATCCGATGGAACAGAGCGAATTATTGATTTGAAAATATGCTCCTCAAGTGGCACTGTCAACATCCTAAATGTGTACGCTCCTACCTTATCATCCAGCATGGAAGAGAAGGGTCTGTTTTATGATTTACTCAGTGACAGAATAGCCAAGGTACCTAGCACCGAGACACTGTATATTCTAGGGGACTTTAATGCTAGAGTTGGATCAGATAACGACATATGGCCGAATTGCCTGGGACATCATGGGGTGGGAAAAATGAATGAAAATGGCCAGAGACTGCTTGACGTTTGCTGCTTTTATGGACTCTGTATCACAAACACATATTTCCAGCTTAAGGATCAGCACAAGGTGTCTTGGAGACACCCGCGCTCTCATCACTGGCATCAACTTGACTTAGTCATAGCTAGGCGTACTGGTCTCAAAAATGTGCTACTGACACGAAGTTATCATAGTGCTGATTGCAACACAGACCACGCCCTAGTGGCGTGCACATTGAGGCTCACTCCTAAGAAATGTCACCACGCTAAACCGAGAGGTCATCCCCGTATCAACACAGATCATGTTCATGACACACAAAGAAAGCAGGATTTTGCCAGTAATTTTGAAAGTGCTTTCCCAGGAAACGTGGAAGCAGAAAGGAATGTTGATAAGAAATGGGCAAAACTCTCGGGTGCAATCTACAACTCAGCAGTATTGGCCTATGGAATAAAAGGAAAAAGAAATAAGGACTGGTACGAGCAAAATTTGGAAGAAATGGAACCAGTCACCGAGGCCAAACGGAAAGCCCTGCTTGCTTACAAAAGAAACCCAAATGAAAGAACTCGAGATGACCTACGAAAAGCAAAGAACAGGGCACAGCAAACATCAAGGAGATGCGCAAATAACTACTGGCTGAATTTATGTGCAGGTGTACAGAAAGCGGCCGACTCTGGGAATGCTAAGGCAATGTACGATGGTATTAAGAAAGCAATTGGACCAACTGTCAGGAAAACAGCTCCTCTGAAGTCCAAGACGGGTGAAGTCATTACTGATGAAGGCAAACAAATGCAACGTTGGGTTGAACACTACCTCGAGTTGTATGCAGTCGAGAATGAAGTTAGCAAGGATGCATGTGACGCCATCAAACAAATGCCAGTTATGGAAGAACTAGATGCAATGCCTACTATGGAAGAACTTAGTAGAGAAATAGATTCTTTGCTAACGGAAAGGCCCCAGGTGAAGATGGGATCCCTGCAGAGGTTATTAAGTATAACAAGTCTGTTCTTCTCAAACATTTATATTCACTTATCACAACCAGCTGGGAAGAAGGTTGTGTCCCGATGAGTATGCGGAATTCGAGGATAGTTACTCTATATAAACAGAAAGAGAACAGAAGTGACTGTAACAATTACCGAGGCATTTCATTACTAAGTGTAGCCGGGAAAGCTTATGCAAGAGTCATCCTAATGCGATTACAGATCTTAGCTTCCAGAATCTACCCAGAATCTCAGTGTGGCTTCAGGCCCGGCCGATCAACCGTAGATATGATCTTCTCCTTAAGACAGCTACAAGAGAAATGTTGTGAGCAGCAGAGGCCACTTTATATTGCTTTCATTGACCTTGTTAAAGCATTTGATTTAGTGAGCAGAAATGGGCTTTTCAAACTGTTGCAGAAGATTGGATGCCCACCTAAACTACTGCAGATAATTGTCTCTTCCCATGAGAAAACACAAGCAACAATTTGCTTCAACGGTAAAACATCAGAAGCATTCCCTGTTAATAGCGGTGTGAAACAGGGGTGTGTGTTAGCTCCTACATTGTTTGGGATTTTCTTTTCCCTTCTGCTCAGATTTGCCTTTGAAGACTGTGAGGAGGGAATGTATCTACATACGAGGTCTGATGGAAATCTTTTCAATATTGCTCGCCTCAAGGCCAAGACCAAAGTAAATACAGTCGTTATCCGTGAGTTGTTATATGCGGACGATGCAGCTCTAGTAGCGAACACAGAAGATGAGCTGCAGTATATAATCAACAAATTATCAAATGCCTGTGAAAAGTTTGGTCTACTCGTCAGCCTTCAAAAGACTAAGATCATGGCGCAGAGCACTACCAACCTTCCATCCATTAGCATTGATGGCAATCCTCTCCAGATAGTTGGTGACTTTACCTACGTGGGATCCACAATATGTAGCAACTTGTCCATGGACACTGAACTTACTAACAGAATCGCAAAGGCATCATCTGTCATGGATAGATTGAAAAACAGAGTATGGAACAACGGACTGCTTACCACAAAAACTAAATTAAAAGTCTACAACGCTTGTGTTATAAGCACCCTTCTCTATAGCTGTGAGACATGGACAACTCTTTCTAGGCATGAATATCGACTCAACAGCTTCCATCTCCGCTGTCTCCGGAAGATCCTTCAGATCTCTTGGAGAGATAGAGTACCCAACACCGAAGTCTTTCATCGTGCAAGCACAACCAGCATCTTTGCACTTCTGAGTCATCGACGTCTAAGATGGTTGGGACATGTCAGGCGCATGGATCCTGAGCGGATACCGAAACAGCTGCTGTACGGCGAACTTCAGGAAGGTGTGAGGCCAGTGGGACGACCGCATCTTCGTTTCAAGGATGTCTGCAAGAGAGACCTGACCAAGACCAGAATCAATCCAAGTCGCTGGGAAAGCATTGCAGATGACCGTGTCAAGTGGCGAGTAACTGTGCGCAACGGCGTCAAGCTCTCAGAGGACGAACACACACAGGAACAAATCAGGAAGAGGACAAAGCGAAGAGACAGAGCGGCTTCTGTTCGAAGTCCCTCAAATTTCACATGTCCAAACTGCAGTAGGGACTGCCACTCTCGAGTGGGACTTTTTAGCCACAGCAGACGCTGCAGACTCTGAACCAAGCATGCTACACCATCATCCCTCAAGGATGGACGGATGCCATTATATCCTTTTTCTGAAAGAGTGATGAGGTGTGTTATTACATGATTATCACATAGTGTTTCATTTTCTGCCGCTATTTCACAGTCATTTCATTGACAGGATTGGACATATTTGCTTGGGAAGAAAATGATGCGCATTTCTTACTGGGAAGATGTGCTACCGCTGTTGTCTCAAGTTCACGCTTGTTGTCAGAAGGCAATCAGTGAGTCTCAATAACAGGGAGTTAAGCAGTTTTGCAGAAGTGGAGCCGCATACCGTACTGTGCTTTTTTTGGTGAGCGGCAGCACCTGTACTCACTCGAGGGAGTGGTTGGGGGGGAGGGGGGGAGGCCCACTGCCGCCGCCAGAGAACAACTGAGCATGATATTTTGCATTTTCTGTATGGACATAAAAGGACAGATTGCCATGGTGCAGCCCTGACCAGTGTGGGAAAATCGAGTGCTTTCGCCCACAAATTGTGGTGTAGCCAACCGACCGAGTCGCCTTGCCACCATGCTTGGTGCATAGAGATTGATCAGTAGGTGAGATACTGTTCCCGTGCCAGTACGAATCTCTTGTTTGTTAATGAGCGTTTTGCATGCCAAAATAGTCTGAAGTGGTCTCCTGTTCACGTTTATCGCCTTCGCAATAGCATGGAGTCACTCCCTCCGTGTGGAGTTTTTTGCCAGTATTGCAGTTGGGGATTGTGAACTATGATTTGGAAGATTTTGTCATCCGGCAGCCGTATGGCGCTGATTGACGCACAAAAGATGAATTTGGGGAAATATAAATAATGCGGTAGTGCGATCAATATTCTGAGCAGCTTGTAATTTACTTGTTCTGCCATCAACTTGAATTGGCTCTTTAACTTTGAAATCCCACACTGCTCAGATAAGGAAATCTCACAAAAAACAAATATAATGTGCTTATGCTTAAGGTGATGCCCTCTTAGAGATGATGATGATGATGATGTTCAGTTTGTGGGGCGCTCAACTGCGCGGTCAGCAGCGCCCCCCACAAAGTCCAATTTTTTATGCAGTCCAATCTAGCCACGCTCATTAACGATGATGATGATGAAATGATGAGGACAACACAAACACCCAGTCTCTGGGCAGAGAAAATCTCCAACCCTGGCCGGAAATCGAAACCAGGGTCCTGTGAACCAAAGCCAGCAACGCTAGCCACTAGGCCACTTCGGATTTTTCTTGTTGTGATGGTGTATCTGTTGCGCACAGTGACCAAATATAATGATCACTTATTTAATGTTCAAGGAAGGTAATAAGCATTGCACTCACTCATCTAGTGTGACAATAAATTTGTTTATCACGTGTTGAGAGGTTTTTCAATCTCCCCTACACTTGAATTTTGGTTTAGTGTTTTTCATGATAATTTTGGTCAATTATTTTGCATTGTTCAGATATAGCAGACAGCAATCTGCACACCTGACTCAGATTTATAGCCACAGTGACAAGCAAAATGTGTCATTCTTAGGTAGGGAAAAATTATTAACAGAAAAAAGGAAGTAATTCGAGCTACGTATTTGAACCACATAATATGTTTTGTATGCTTCTCTTTTTAGCAGCTGGGAGTATTAACCACAGACTCATAGTACTTTTTCTTCACTTACGAAATTTGTGATCAACAATACCTTTGAGTTTGGTAGTGATACACAAGTACGACACTAGAAGGAATATAACTTTGATTCAACTATAAAATTCTTTGAAATATACTAATTCAATAGAAATAATAGTCATTTATGCAGAAAAAACCTGCAAATGGTCATGTGAATATCTTCTATCATTTAAAAAAAATATGTCTCTACTTTTGTCACTGCATGGCATGTTATTAGACAAGGTTTATGGTGAACTAACCGTGTTAGCGATCGATATGCCCATGCTGGGTGACTCTAAACCGAGTGACACTACTCCTAGCGACAGACCTGTCTCATCCCAGGAGACTTCGAGGTGGCGCTCTATGTCGGCACAGCAGTCGAGAATGTCCAGCGGCTTGCAGCCAGGCGGCGGGGACAGCCCCGCGGCCGAGTTGACGAGCAGCTGCTGCTCCACCTGCGAGTGGAAGTGGTGCATCCAGCGCTCCACCAGGCTCCGCAGCTGGCCCACGTGCAGCAGCTGCATGTGCAACTTGCGCTCGCGCACGCACTGCGCCGCACCCTGCAGCACTTGGTGCGCCTCGTCCAGCACCAGCCCTCCGTAGAAGCTGGTGTAATGTTTGCACGACTCACCTGTCGCAGAGGACGCCACCGTGAGTAGGGTGCAACGATGGTCCTTAAGTCACCACTGGTAACATTAAAGTATGCTTTAAACTGTCTTTATTTTTCGTAGATAGGTAGTGTGCCACTGAAAATACAAGTGTAGTTCATAGTGAAGTGCGCATTTTGTAAATGGGACAAGGAAATGCTGAATGACTTTTGGACATGGCCAAATGAATCCTCATCTGTTCACCATGATTTACAATTTACTTTCTGTAAAGCACTTAAATGAGAACACCAATCGTTCCTTCATCAAACTAATAACTGATTCTATTCTCCTTGTAAGCCTACATTCAAAGATCTCTCATGCAATGGAACCTAAAAGTACTTCTGTAAAAGATCTGGGAGTATGCGTACAGAACGATTTGAAGTGGAATTATCATATAAAATTAATTGTTGGTAAGGCGGGTGCCAGGTTGAGATTCATTGGGAGAGTCCTTAGAAAATGTAGTCCATCAACAAAGGAGGTGGCTTACAAAACACTCGTTCGACCTATACTTGAGTCTTGCTCATCAGTGTGAGATCCGTACCAGGTCTGGTTGTCAGAGGAGATAGAGAAGATCCAAAGAAGAGCGACGCGTTTCCTCACAGGGTTATTTGGTAAGCGTGATAGCGTTACGGAGATGTTTAGCAAACTCAAGTGTCAGACTCTGCAAGAGAGGCGCTCTTCATCGCGGTGTAGTTGCTGTCCAGGTTTCGAGAGGTTGCGTTTCTGGATGAGGTATCAAATATATTGCTTCCCCCTACTTATACCTCCCGAGGAGGTCACGAATGTAAAATTAGAGAGATTTGAGCGCGCACGTAGGCTTTCCTGCAGTCGTTCTTCCCGCGAACCATACGCGACTGGAACAGGATAGGGAGGTAATGACAGTGGCACATAAAGTGCCCTCCGCCACACACCGTTGGGTGGCTTGCGGAGTATAAATGTAGATGTAGATGTAGAATGGGATACAAAATATTGTCTTTGTGGTTCACAGAAGAACAAGAAATATAATTATAGTGTTGTCTCTGTCTCGAAATGGTGAAAGTATCGAGAGTGTCATAATAACCCTCATCATCAACAAAGTCGAAAAATAATACACGTATATAATATTGAATAGATCTACAGTTTCTCTGTTAATACAATTTGGTATGGGAGCTACGGGTTTCAACTTTTTCCCGTTATTTTAGACTAATACTGAGGCCACACATCTTACTCTCTCATGAAATGGTTGTTTATATGATGGTACTCTCTTATAAAATGCATTTAGGTCAAGTTCTGCTTTGTTTTTGATATTTAAACTATCGTAAATACAATGAAGTTATTATAATTTTTGCTTGATCATCTCAGAGACTACAGTTAAGTTGTCAACTAGCTAACTGGTTCTATTCTCGTACCATAAATGATAGACATTCTTCAAGTAACAGTATTTTAGTTCTCTGCTTGGACATTTAAAAACCATATTGACGTCCATATAACATACCGAGTTTACTTATGTGAGTGCAGTATCATGCAAAGGCAAGAAGTGTCTTTACGTCAGGGAAACTTCTGATAAACACGTCAACTCAGAATGTTACATGCCCGTTCTTTAGAATTCAGGTTTATAGAGTGATATGTTCAAAATATTCTCACGATATTTTCACTCCAAAATACCACAAATATCGTGGAATTATGTGAAACTGGACGAAGCCATCTGCATCACTGAAAAGGACAGTGTACATTCCAGTCCCTTGTTCCAAGCCATTCGACTATTTGTCCTACTGCAAACATAAGCTCAATGTCATTACGCTGATCATAACATCTGCATAGCCTATGACTTCAGGCGCACTCCGATTGTCACATTCTAGTTTTTTGTATGTAGCTACAGATTTCCCAATCTCTCCATTTTAGCAGGTAACAACAATTCTTCCGCGATAATCACCCCAAAAGATAATTCCTGGCCCAATCCAAATGTTCATTATGCTGCAACAATCTGGCACGATGCCAGGCGAGATTCCTTGTGTTGCAATGACATCTGACATACAGTCTGACAGAGTGTAGTCAGCATGAAATAGTTCTGCAGGAACTACTAGCAAGGTCTCAAGCAGTTTCAGCAGAACTAGCCTCCCAGCTCCTTTCTGTCATCTGTCATATATGAAACTTCTCTACCAATTGTAGACCTTCCATTTAGTCTACGATACAGCTGCCTTCAGGAAACCAACTTTCTTCAGCTGTGAAGAACAACACTACCATTGCATTTTTAATCATGGTGAAACCTTTGGCGAACTTCAAGCTTGCCAACTACCATTTGACAATCGGAATCTTTTAAAAGATATACTGTAACCATTCTACAACAGGACGTTCAAAGGATACGACAGCATCTACGAAAAAAGATTGCTTCTGTTTTCCACGTTTTCTTGGCGTCGCTGCCAGTTACACCGGCGAATGTTGAATAATTTTATCCTTATGGAAGCTTGTTTTCAGTTTGAAAAGAAGCCTTTCTTTCATTTATAACACACTAATTATGGGTTTCTCGACCTTTAATCTTCGAAGTAACATTCCAGTGACATCCATATGACATATATTAAGGTCACCTCCAAATGAGCAACTGAATGATTTAAAACGGCGGGAAAATCAAGATCACGCCAAACTGAAAAAATGTCGAAGTCACCTGTTATGAAACATATCCTCCTCTAAGGCAATTGTTTGACTTAAAAATGGCGGGAAAAGCAAGGTCATCCATCCCACCGGCGTGTGTCGACGTTATCCATCCCCCATCTCCACTTTCCCTCCCCATCCTTCCCCACATCTCTAGACCAATTATGTTGCTTAAAAATAGAGTGAGGAAAACTAAAACGTTGGGTGAAGCATTGCCCTCTGGTTGGGAGTGGGGGGGGGGGGGGGATGAGGACAGCCAGATTTATTATCACCCCCTCCTCTCTTCTGTCTCTCTCTCTCTCTCTCTCTTTCTCTCTCTCTAGGCTAGTTGTGTTTCTCACATCAATCGCGTTCTGTTTGGCAAAGATGACGGTTCAGCGTCATGAAGCATCATCAGATATCAGACCCTGGTCCCCTGGCAAAGTAAAAAGAATATGAAGATTCTCTGAAAGTAACAATTAATATCAAATTCCTCTCATTGCTGAATATTATGTGTGTTTTCATTTTTTCTCACACAACATGAAAGACCACTCATGTTCGACTGAAGCAGCAGCACCAAACTAATTTATCAGACTCTGAGTCTGCACAACTGCAGAAGCATCATCCAGTCAACCTACCTGATATATGAGATCAGGAGGCTCAGCTATTCCAGTTTCCAGTGTCTGCACAATGGCAGCTCTCCAACAGTATACCGCAGCTTCAGGACATACAGAAACTCTTCCCTACGATTTTAACTCAGGTTAAGGAATAAAATTAATGCATGTTTAGCTCTCTCTCTAATGAGTTCCGTTCCAAGTGGAAATGCAGTTTGAACTGTCAATGTCATTGGGTTTGTGGGCATGTATGGATTTTTTTTTAAGAAGAAGAAGTGAAATATAAATTAATTTGTGGTGAATTCAAAAGATATACGTATACTACATATTTTCTTTCGTACAGTTTTTCAGATACTTTCTTTTGTTTGTTCAACATTCACAGGTATGTACTGGAATCATGGTGACTAGAAACATGCACGCACACACACGCATGTTCAGAGATGCTTTCTACAGTAATACTATTAGAATGAAAAACTAATGTACGAAAAAAATAGAATTTGTGCTGAATGTTTCCCATGATAGTATTTCTCTGAAAAAAAGAGATTAATATTTTGGAATGCTATAGCAGATTTACAATGGTGGATCAAAAATCTTTAAAGTTATCATTCATTTTCTTGATGCATGTATCATAGTTATCATTTCTTTGTTTCATAATACAGAAATTGCTATATCCTTCTTTGACAAGTAGGAACTTTATTTTTAAAGAAACAAATAAAATATCACACTAACAATATTGACGGGGACGACTAACAGAAAGTGAAATAAAGTCTTTTATATACAAACAGTAATGACATGCACACACAATGTGAAATCAACACGTACGCACATACATACGCGCGCGAACACACACACACACACACACACACACACACACACACACACACACACATACATACATACAGTGTGCAATCAGCTTACTCACACTTACAGGTAGATCCATATCTATTTACACTATGGCAGACCGTTCAAGCTACACAGTGTGTCACAGTTCCGTTAGGGCTGTGGCTATGAAAAATGAAAGTCATAGATTATGTTCATAAAATCATTGTATTTATTCAAAATAGTCTTCCCCTCAATCAAAACATGGCTGAAATTGCTTTAAAAGAGTTTTAAAAAAGTCATTGCAGACCTTCTTTGGAGTTGCGTTTAGTACTGCAGTATAGTTTCCTTGGACGTCTTCAGTTGCATCATGACGGTGTCCTTTCATTGCCGACTTCAGTTTGGGGAACAAACACAAGTTGCCTGGGGCCAAATCCGGTGAACATGATGCGAGACCCAGGAGAGTGATCCATTTTCTTGACAAAAAGCTCTTGACAAAAAAACTCATGCACAGACTTCGACTTGTGGGCGGGGGTGTCGTCGTGGAGAAACCTGCCTCTCAGTATTCGGGTCGAATTCGGCGAATTCTCGTCCACAAACGCTGATGCTGGAGTACTCAAAATACTTGTGTTGCCTCAGTGCCAATTTCTGTCGAGTGTCAGGCGTGTACTGTTACATTCGTGGCCAGGACGTCTGTTCCAGGAATGGTAACGCTTTGACTTTCTACACAACTTATTTCGGAACTTCTAGAATTGTAATGCTGCCACATAATATCATTTCAGGTTGTAATTTCACACAATTAGTCCTAACGGAACTGGAGCACTCTGTGTATTCCTTATATAAACACACATTTTCACCTGTTACAAATAAATACATCCACTCTTTCTTTCCCTGTCACATGAGTGACTACTGTGAGTATGGGAGAATCTCAGTACCGTCCTCATAAATGAAAAAGTAGTCGTCATAGAGCAAGATAGCAATTTTCAGTTCCGAAGCAGTGTGTACTACATGCCGTTGTTGGTGCACCGGTTTGGGGATAATGCCAGCACCACCGTGGAGGCACTCCTCGTAATCATCATTGACGCCATGTGACGCACATCTTTCGCTTGCCTTCGAGTGGTACCTGTATTTCTTCAGTATACGTTATATTTTTGATCTTACTCCTATAAACTCGATAATCTGCAAACCCCTGGCCTTGTCTTTCATTAGGCCGACAAGTTTATTCTTTAGAGGCATTACGCCATAAGAATTGTCGGTTGCATATCCAAAGGTGTCGAATCTGTTGGGGTGGCACCTTATTACTTCATATTGACCACATATCTTCACCCAAGGATGAAACTGTCCATATCCATATAGGATAACTTTGGATCTTCAAACTGATTTTTAGCAAACGCGTAATGAAAAAGCTTTTGCGGATTTAATGGTTGGGTTGTAGGGGACTTGGGCACTGTGTGGGCTCATAAATTTAGACGTAGTTGTAAATCATTCACATACACACTATGCTCACGCATATAGCTTACATAGTCAGTGAACAGAGCAAAGACTGCTACCAACTCAGTCAGCCTGCTGCAATACATAGTTCACTTTCTAGACCACATAAGTAAATAAACCGAGGAGTCTCCAGATGTTACCACGAACGCTGCATCCGCTTAGAAATGTATGGTGGATACCCTCCTGCTAAAGAAGCAGATGTTGTTAAGAGAGTAGGATGGACCATATTCGCTTGTCGGATGAGCATCGATGCACACCATCATGCAAAGTAAGTAGTCCCACTCAGGTCATGTAGAGTAATACACTTTAACCAGTGTTTGACACTCCCGATATCTATGACTGCATGACAGCCGCTGTCTAGTTCAGTACCTATACTTATAAGTTTCGTAGCACTTGCAGTCAAATAATATGTGGTAGAGAACTGTGGTACACTAAAACCACTTGGCTGCAACGCAAATGTCAGAAACTCGAACGACTGCGTGAGAAGATTTGACAAATCTGGTAGGTCGGCTGTTTGATGCTGCTGCGGTGGGTCAGATGCCGGAAACTCGAATGGCTGATCTGATGAAACAGGTAATTCATCTGCATTCTGCTGCTACTGCGGCTCGATGAGTGACGGTGCAGCTAACAGTGCGGCTTGCATCAAAAGACTGTTGCACTCTTAAAAAAAGGAAAACTGGTAAGTATTCGCGAAATTACACACACACGTACACAATGATAGAGTAGTGGTTTAATACTTACATTAAAAAGTGACAGACTTCTTATTGTTTTTATTCTGCTTGTGAATGGCGGCTGATCTCTGATGAAGTATCGTTATGCTTAAACATCCACTGTGGTGAACAGAGCAAGAGTAATTAAACTCATACAACTGGCCTAGAGGGAGAGAGAAGAGTGGGCCGGGGAAGGGGAGGGGGGAGCATAAATTTAACTTCACTCATTCCCCCTCACCCATCTGTTTAGTTTTTCCCTCCATCTTAGGGCATACAATTGGTCTAGAGATGTGGGGAGATGACCTCGAGACATGCCAATTTGAGGTGACCTTGATTTTGTCGCATTTTGTAGCATGTAATTTATCGAGAGATATGAGCAGACACATGCCAGTTTGAGGTGTCCTTGATTTTTCCTCCATTTTTGAGTCATACAATTGCCCTAGAGGAGGCGACCTTGACACATTTAACTGCCACTTTCAAGGTCAAAGATCAGAAAATCCATAAATCAGTGTGTTCGTACTCCCAATGATGCACTACTGTCATGCATGTGCAGCTTATCTTTCTGACTTCGAGAAAGGTCGAATGTTTGACTGGCTCTGGCGAATGTACAGATGACAACAACTAGAATCTGGGCAGAGGTTACAGGGTGTCATTAAGAAAGAACTGTCGGCAATAAATTACTGGCAGCTGTGATAAGATATCGAGTTGCCAAGAGTCGTTTAGCGCTGACACTATATTACAGGTAACAGAGACTTGTATGGTGTAGAGACAGGGTAGACTAGAACATGATGGGTATTTTGTGGTCTTCACCAGCACGAGTGACTTCTATTTCTAGCGATCAGATCGACGACAACCAACCCATAGAAGAAGATATGGTGAAAACACACAGGGCGGAGCAATTATCGAAACCATTATCTTTTCTGTCCCTGAAATCAGGGGGTAAGACAACATTTTACTGATTTGCTAGTTGCTGAATAGAGGATGAAGCTCGCTGTTATGCAACAAGCGATAAGCAACCTTGTTGTCATACTCTTCACAATCAGAGTCCCAAATGGTATGTTCCAGTAGGGTAATACAAGATCTCATATTGCAGTTCACACTACAAACTCCATGAAGTTCTACGAATACATGACTGGCCTGCTAAATTTCTTGATTTGTCACCCATAGAGCATGTTTGGAATGAGATGAGAAGCCTCCAGACAGTATGTGTATTAGGCAAGGCAAGAATTTCCTCAAGAATAAAGTTGTAGGCTGTTTCTTTCCGTGCCACAACGAATACGAGAGTGTACTCCGGCGTCCTGTGGGGGAGCTTTCATACTACTTTGATCGATGTCAATTCCAAATTGAATTACAGTTTAATCGTTTGATACCCATTACGTGATGAACAGCTCCAGAAAATTTGATAGATACCGGGTGGGTGCTACATGGTGTAACACTTCCCGTTTTCGTCAATACAGAGTTTCCCTGACACGAGCTCGAAAAGCGCTGTTGGACGTACTGTGAGCAGTGGCGGCTCGTAGCTATACATTCTGGGCGTTCACAAATTTTTAAATTCAGGTAAATATGAGAGTGCGAAATTAATAGCATCTATTGTATAACAGTTATGCTTAACATATTTATACAACTTCAGCCACTGTAAATAATAATAATAATAATAATATGGATAACTTGTCCGAAAAAATTAAGAATTGTTTTTGTGGAGTTTTGTTGCTTTTTACATAATTAAGTGCAGTTCATGGGAAAAATGAAATAATGTTTAACCTTTCGCTACTCTCCGTTTCGAATTTTTGTGTAAGTGGGAGATTTTGTGCTTTTTTTTATTTTTTTGGACAAATGTACAAGATACCTAATTCATGTATTAGTTAACGAATTAACTTCCGGGCTGAAAATCAGGCATTCTTACGTTGCACCCACACAACACCTTACGCTTTTATACACTTCTTTGTTAAATGTTGGCTTGTAGTCACGCTTATTTGATTTTGTCACTTTCTCAGGCAACGGATCTGGTCTGAGAGGCTCTACTTCCTTTGCAGCTAACTTTTCCTAGTAATTTTCTTTTCTGTTAGCGCTTAATACAGGTTCAACAGATTGCTTGTTGACATTGCACAACAAAGCCGATTCCTTCACAGTAAACAACCAACTCCGTACGCAAACTGGCGTTTGCGGTAATTATTAAATTCAGGTAATGCTATTTACCAACAAGGTCCCTTGACTAGAGAAAACAAATGAGTCGCTGAGAGCAATAAGGACCAAAAGTACACCGTCTTCGACCCCCATATTTAAGTGAATATCAGAGAAATCAGTGAGACAGCTTCCCGTGAATGTTCCGATATACGTACAATGTGGGCCTACAGTACTGATAAACCTGACCCGCCATAAGATCAACTGATGTCAGAAACATGGATAAGCCTACAGTCTCACAATCTTAAGATGATGGGCTTTATGCTTCTCAGTCCCTGAAATGGATTACTGTATGATAAAATGCAAAACTTAATATACTGTACCTCATTCAGGATCCCACAAAATACTTTTTTTTCTCTCAGTATAACTATAACACTACTCAAGTCCGATTCAGTTTCACTATATAGTGAGTGACTGGCATGTCTGTGGAGTGTGCTACCGCCTAGTGTAGGGTGACCATATTATTTTCGGTGAAAACTGAGACACATTCACCCGGGTGCCAATGGACACCTCATTCCACATGTACCCAGGTTTCTTAATTTTAAATATTAATGTTTTGTTGATACATTTTGTTGACCCGATTATTAGAACTAATAAGAGGATACAAAAGATTGATATAATCTAGATTATCTGTATAATTAATGACATTTAATAAATGTATACAGTAATAAATAAATGTATTACGATTTTACAAAAATTTACAGCCATTCAACTTGTAATCAATTAATATTAACACGAGCTTTATATTACTGAGCCCTTGTAGATGGAATTGACTGTCCTTAGAGAAAAGGGTATTTTTCACTGCCTCCAGCCTTCTTGATCATGTCTTTGTTCTTTGAGACACAGTGATAAAACTCGGGCACAATCAATTTTATAGTTGTACAGGATCTGCAGGATTGCTTCAAGAGAGCCCACCTCCATTCTGTTTCTTTCATCAGTCCACTGGATATTCATGAACGAAAATATCTTTCCACATTGGCATTATGGGCTGGGATTGCAAATAAATACCTTGCAATTATTACCAACTCAGAGTAATGCTGAAGACAATCACAGCTTTTAAAAAAACTCACCCACTTCTCATGACATTGCATTTTTCATCCATCATTCGAGTTGTGAAGACTTTCTTCAACAAAATTTGTCAGTATGCCGAACTGACCAAAGAGAATGGAATCATCGATTTCAATCTCTTTACTCGTCAAATAAGAAATTGTCTCTTCAACACTTTCCTATTTTGGCACTCTCTTCAATAACATCCAATCAAACAACGGCGATGAGGGTAAATATGAGGCGCTCCACTTGCTTAGATATTCTACACAAGTGTCATAGAACTTGTTAACTTCTTCTCTAAAACTCCTTTCAGCTGCTTCTAATACTTCAGCTCTTTTAAGGACAGATTTAACATTAAAAGAAATGAACTGCTGTTCTCTCTTCTTAGTAACAGTTTCCAGAGTATTTTTCAAAACATCATTTACCTCTATTACACTTTTCGTGCTTCCCTCAATTTCCTTTATCCCATGCAGCAAAGTGCTAAGCTGACTGTGAATGAACCATAAGTAGGCTTCACTTAAAGGGTTACTGAAAAACTGAACCAATATTTTGGGGGCTTTGTCTTCATTTAGGAAAAAATCTTTTAACGGTTCAAACAGGCGGATTACTCTTTCAACTGCTGGAAACAGTGATAACCAGCGAGTTTTCGAGTGACACATTACATTCATATATTCAGTTCCCACATAATCACAGAACTCCTTAAGCCTCCCTGTTCTAACAGTATATATGTAAAAGTGTGAGTATACCTTCATGACGATAGTTTCAACATCACAGCTTAAACTGTCAGCAGATGTCTGCATGCTATTGTGTAAAACATGTGCAGGGCTCCCTATGCCTTCAATGTTTTCATGCAATGTTGCCTTTAATTTGGTAAATACGTTACATTTGCCTTGTATTTTTAAACCACCAAAGTTTGTGTTGGTGTTGTCTCCACAAAATACCACACATTTATTTTTCTCAAGATCAAACATTTCGATAGTATTCATACAAAATCTTGAAATTTCGTCAGATGTTTCATTAAGTAGGGAACTCACCTTCAAAAGTTTGGTCTGAATTCCCTGATTAATATCGAAAAACTGAACAACAAACGGAAATATTTTAGTGGCCATATGACTGCTGGCATCAGTGGATATCCCGTAGAAAGAAGACTTTTTGATATTTTAAAGGCTTTCCTTTACACTCTGGGGAGCAATAACTCCTTTCACTAAGGCTGACACTTTAGTTTTTGCTGAACTAAACTTTTTTGCAATGGAAGAATCATCAAACATAATCCTGTTAAGCTTATTAGTACAATCACTAGATCTATAAGTTTGGTGATGTTTTACCGTGTGGTAGGCTAGTGTAAGCTCGGCTGCTCGAACTTTCGTCTCTTCACTTGACTGATGTTTCACAAAATAATTTTGTAGAGTTTTACTGCAGCTCGGTGCACTGTATCTGTTAATGTGTTTCTTTGACCTGATGTGATCAATTATGTCGGAACGTCCACCATGACTTATACTAATAAAAACATACGGAACACTCTGCTTCGTAATCAAAACGACCTTTCTTAATGAAATTCCATTCCTTGGAATAACAGTCACTGAACTTGCAGGCACTTTTCGGCATTGCGTTTCACAGTGCTGCAGCAATAATACCACTAATATGAGAAAAAACTATTGCTGTTTGTCTTACAAAACATCAACTACTACACTGTTCTGACAATGAGTGTGTGAGCAAATAGCGCGACAATCGGACGGTTTCATAGCTCTGTTACAATAACACAACTTACTACTTGTTGGCCAAAGTACCACTCAAAGTAAATTATTGCCTGAGTGTATCAATACTGATACTGTGATTACTAGTATGGGACAATGGAGGTTTTAGACAAATAAGCTAAAGTATATTAATTTCTTGTGTTGTATTTCCTTTAATATAGCGAAATCCCAAAAATTTGAGAAAGTTTCACGAAATGTATTTAAAAACTGAATTTCGGGACACCGGAACACAGGGATGAAAACCGGGACAATCCCGGTTTTCCGGGACGTTTGGTCACCCTAACCTAGTGGGATTCATGCCAAGCGAATGTGGATACAAGCCTGCTGCAGTGTGCTACCACCTGGTGGCATTGACATAAACTTGTAGTTGACTGGCAAGAGCTAGCAGCGCACGTCGTGCACCGTGCGCATTGTTTATCAAATCCGTACGTATTTGGCCCGTAAGGCAATTACGTCACGCCAGTTGGACATGTGCAGAAGCTCCTTAAAACGTGCACAAGTGAAGGTGTGCCAGCGACCCTGATGCCAAGTTTCATTGGGTCCAGATGAGCAATGTAGCATGGCGCAATAGATTTCATGCCCTGTATTTCAGATTACCGCATCTATATTACATTTAACAGCATTCAAAGAAAAATAACCAATAAATCCACAACCAAAACCCAGGCGATCATTGTAGGCAAAACCACCCCTTCCTTCCACCTCCTTGATTTCTATCTCACCGTCTATGGCCATCCCATCGCCCTCACTCCCATCCTTAAGTACCTTGGCGTCACCCTCGACCGTCGCCTCTCCTGGACTCCCCGTCTCCAGACAATCCAAGCCAAGGCATGTTCCCGACTCCGTCTCCTCAAGCTCCTTTCCAGCCGTACGTGGGGTCTGGACCCCTCCACAATCCTCCACACCTATAAATCCCTCATCCGCCCTATCCTCTGTTACGGCCATCCAGCCTGGATCTCCGCCCCCCCCTACCTTTTATAAATCCCTCCAAATCCTTGAACGCCATGCTCTCCGCCTTGCCTATCGCATCCGTCTCCCCTCCCCCACGTGGATCCTGTATGATCTCATCCCCTTCCCCCACCTCCGCCTTTTCCTTGAAAGGATACGGATCCTGTACACCTCCCGTAAACTTGATCCTCCTCACCCACTCGTATCCCCGCTCCTCTCCCATCCCCGCCCGCTGTCGCGCCTGTATTCCCACGTCCCGCCCGGTCTCCATCTCTCCACCCTCCTTACCCTCTCCCAAGGTGGCTTCC
Organism: Schistocerca americana; assembly: GCF_021461395.2. Classification (NCBI taxonomy): domain Eukaryota; kingdom Metazoa; phylum Arthropoda; class Insecta; order Orthoptera; family Acrididae; genus Schistocerca; species Schistocerca americana. The sequence goes on along the minus strand of NC_060119.1, from coordinate 519,323,506 downwards.
GCCAGCTCCCTCTCCCTGATGATGTCCTCATCCCCTCCATCTACCCCTTCTATCAACTTTGACCCTGCCCCACCCCCCACTTCCGGTGTCCTTTCCTTTCGGCACCCTCCCTCCCTTCTCTTCTCTTCCCTTCTTTTCCCTTTTCCCCGTCCCCTCCCTCCCCCCTCTTCCCCCGGGCTTCCTCTCCCCCTTCCTCCCTCCCCCCTATCTCCCCTGCCCGTGGCATCTCTGCTCTCCCCTCTCGCTCTCCCACCCCCCTTCCTCCTCCTCCTCTCTTGGCAGGTCCCCGGACTCGCACACGCAAAGTGAACATTCGCGCGCCGGAGATCATCGCCTTCTGTGTCTCGTGTGTGTGACGTCGTTTAGTGTTTTTTGGTGTCCGCCGTCCCACTACTACATTCACTTGTGCCGTCGGTTTCGTCAGTGTTCTGTGCGCCGTGCCAACGTGTTTTCAGTGTTGTTATCGTCACGTGTGAACGACTCCGTGTTTTTTGTGTCTCTGTGACCTCTCTCTTTTGCCCGTCACTTTGTTTCATTATCATGCTCCGTTCTTATCCTATTGTAAACGCTATGGCTGAAGAGCGGCGTAGTGTGCCGCTGCCAGCCTACCTGATCTGTACAGGTTTTAAAATAACAATAATGTAAAAAAATAAATAAATCCGCAAGGTGTCAAAGTTAGAATGTTCAAGTGCTCTTGTGCTCTTACACAACAGCCGCAACTGATTGTGAGTATAGACGGATTGAGAATGGTCTCTAACTTGGCACAAAGAAACCACTGCATTAAAGTGAACGTTCCCTAGTAACTTCGAAGCGGCGTGGTTAGTGGAAGGGGACTGGGGAATCACCTGCCTGTGGCCAGGAGCGCAGGTATCGGACGCAGACGGCGCGCAGGATGCGGGCCTGCTGCGCCACGTAGGCGAGCGTCCAGCTGACGTGGGACAGCCAGTGGCACTTCCAGGCGTCGCCCGACTGGCCCGCCACGTACTCCTCGGCGTAGGCCGCCGCCAGCTGCACCTCAGCCCGCGCCACCAGCCGGTTCAGCGCCAAGTCCAGCACTGCGTCGCCGGCCATCTGCACGTGACGCATGCATTCCCTCAACACTTTCTGGGCATGGTCCCCAGGGAACGGAGGGCCCTGAAGTGAAACTGGACATGGTGCTGCATTTCTCGTGATGTACAAGACATTTTTCAAGATACAGCTGGTTGCACTATGGTTGGGTATGAAAAAACAAACAGTCTTGGTTGTAAAACTGGATTTTTAAAATATTATTTAGCCTCCAATGACGCGTTTCGCCTTATACAAGGCATCTTCAGATTGCCCTACGAGAAAAAATACAATCTTTCATATAAATGGCTTGACCCTGATTTAGCAAAACTGGACTAGCAAGAAAAAATAAAACGAATTACTGGCAAAATATAGCGTTAAGCACATAGGATGCCGCCCATAGAAACGTCCCAGCAGGAAACTACAGTGGTCAGAATTTTATGCGGTGTCCTATAAGATAATGGCCGATAAAATGTTCAGAAGCCAGTTAACAGCCTGATGCACAAAAAGCCCAAAACACGCTCAAAACAAAACTTAAAATTATATAAAAAAAGGAGAACTTACTGATATAGAAGATGTTAAAGACACTGGAAACCGAACCTGAAACACATGTAAGCCCTTGTTAGACTGTTTGAAAAAGCCCTCGCTCGGTGTGCTATGAAACACATCGCCTCGAGAGTAGCCAAGAATTTTTTTAAAAAAAGTTAACAAGGGCAGCTACGTGATATGTGGGCCTTGAAGGTCGACGATTCCTGTCTGCCGAGGATGTGCAGCAGACAGTTACCTACGCAGTAGGATATGGTGTTTTACCAAACTGGTATCTTTAAGCTGGTCCGTCGGTGGGATGAGTGCCTCAGTGTTGACGGCCATTTTCCCTGACTGGAATACCGATTCTGGACTGTGCGGCCTTCCAACGCAACCTTTTTCTCGTCCCTTATATTTTTCATACGGATACATTCAAAGAACGATTATATCACAGTGGAAATTGATAACAAATAAGGACGACGTGAGAGATTAGAAGCCTCCAGCAGCGGGAGTGCAGTTTGTATACAACTTTAGTTTAGAAGTTCTCTTACGTGCTTCTGAGGAGAAGTGGACTGTAACTCTTTACTTCTAGGAGAGGGATTAAACTTCAGTTTTACAGGATATTAATGATAAGATTCGCTCATGACGGTCCTGCTCCTTCCCTGTCTACAACCACTCAGAGTGTAGTATTTAAATGATGTGTAAAAATGGTGTCAAATTACTTTGTTTCCGATGTTCTTGCTCCTTATTTTCCAATCTGCAATCAAGCAGAGCGTTATATCAAAATGTTGTGGCAGATATGTAGTAAAAAATTACGTAACCCTCAGTTTAAAGTCAAAGATATAGCCATTATTTCTGTGAAAGTCGCATGTCTCTGACATAACATCAAAGTGAAGCCAAGGTCAAAGTTGTGGACATATTAGGTTGGCGAATAAGTTCATAGCGTTTTTGTTTTGAATGTTAGTATTCTGGTTGCTACGTGTTTATTTATAGATCATCATTTTTATTTGTATTTCACTTTTGCTGTTTGGGTTTACATTTTGTCATTTTGTCATTTCAGGATAGTGAATGGAGCTGTGGACGCTAGGAAAAAGGAGAACCATGTGGACAAATCGGAACGTTTCCGAAATATTCTTCTGTTTGAGTTCAATAGACGGGTAACAGGAGCGGTGGCAGTCAGAAACATTTGCACTGTATATGGGGATAATGCCACTGCACAGAACAAGACAAGAAAAGGATTTTGTCGCTTTAAGGAGTAGCGTTTTGACATCAGTGACTCTCCACGTTCAAAAATACCTTCAAGGTTTGACATTAATTCACAATGATCCACACAGTGTATTCGAGAACTGGCAACAGTGATGAGCTGTGATCATTCCGCCGTCGTATAACATTTGCATGTAATGTGGAAGATTTAAAAATCGCGTGTATGGGTACCATATTAAAATCACGAAAAGCAACAGGTGGTCATCTCTGCTTGCTCGTCATCAATTGTCTCGTGAACAACACCGACCATTTCCAATCCGTATCGTTACTGCTGGCGAGAAATGGTGTCTTTATGTTGACATAAGGAAAAGAAGGAATGGTTGAGCCCAGACAAAGCAGTAAACTGAGCCCAGACAAAGCAGTAACTCCGCATTCAACTACCTGCAAGCATCCACAAAAAATAATGTTATGCATCTGGTGGAACGTCGATCAAAGAACAACGATCAGGAAGAATGAGTGAAGTGAAGCTACTCCACGATAGAGTCCGCCCACATTCTGCTAGACTGACAAAAAAAAAAAAAAAAAAAAAAAAAAAAAAAAAAAAAAAAAAAAAAAAAAAAAAACACCACACAGGACTTGGGTTGGGATGTCATTCCGTATCCACCTTATTTACCTGATCTTGCGCCCTCACGTTTTCACCTTTTCGCTTTCTGTCGGACAACCTTCAAGGACTTCCTTTCCGGATGAAAACCACGTGATTTTTACAGTTGTGGGATTGAAAAGTTACCCCAGCGTTGGCAGACTGTTGTAAATAGCGAAGGATTACATATTATTGATGATTAAAGTCTCTGTTACGTGTAACTTTGTGTTTATTTAACTTAAGAAAAGACGCAACGAACTTGTGCATCAACCCAATACCACTGGCGTAATATTCAGACCACTTAAAGGCCAAAGATATGTATTATACAGGGTGTCCCATTTACCTTGACCACCATAAATAACTGTTTGTCCAGATGCAAACTACAAAATGTTTCAAGCAAATGTTCTTTAGCTTTCAGGGGGACATCAATCAGTATGATTGCTTTCGTTGTACTTTGTTTTTTACAAAGATGTAAACAGCGGTGTGACTTTTTTAAATGGCAGCCTGTATTTTTTATTCGGTAATTCATTTCTTCTCCTAAAGACCTATTCGAAAATGTATTACAGTGTACCATTCACTGAAAATGGAATCTCTGTACTTAAAAAATTATGTACTTTGTGTGTTCTCTCCAACTAATATGTCAAAAAATACTGTACTAATTAAATACACCTGTGATTTTCTCTCTCTGTTTACTCTGACTTACTATTAAAGTTACACCAAGGACAAAGTAATACGTTATTTACCTAACATACATATGTGTACCTCTAGTTTAACATTAAAATGATTCCATTGTCAAAACATATTCATTATATACGTAAAACGACATGCACACACACACCTCTCTGATATCATTCACTGAAGCGCCAAAGAAATTGATATAGGCATGCATATTCAAATACAGATATGTAAACAGGCAGAATACGGCGCTGCGGTCGGCATCGCCTACGTAAGACAACAAGTGTCTGGGGCCCTATTCTGCATAGTTCAAACCGATCAGTGCAGTAGGTTAGCCTCGGTAGTGACGCCATTTTCGGTTCTTTATACAAAGTTGTTGTTCTGTAAGCTTCTGAGACCTCCTACCGCTCGGTCCTCCCGCCGATTTTTCGACAGCTGTACCGAGAGGTTTTAGGTTTCGGTATAGCCCACTCATTCGGTTGGGCGGGACTTATTTACACCTAGAATTCGTTATTTTAGACCTATTGAGCGGTTTTAGCTTTGGATTTAGTGATTGTGTTACTGAAGAATCACCAGGATGCATCCAGGTGGAAAGTTAGTTCATAATAGACTGTTTTCCTTTGTTAGAAATATGGTTTGTATTGTTGTTAATGTGAATGATTGTAACACCAAAAAACAGTTTTGGTCAATATTCTCAGAAAACATCTGTTATTATTTCGTAATTAGGTGTTTAAAAAATCATTAAATTTGTAAAGGTCGGCTCTGCTTACGTATATCACAAGAGTGTTAGCTGAAACTGCTAGTGACATTGCGTACTTTTTTCCGCTAATGGTTTACTTATTAACTATCGAAACGCATTTAAAAGTTTTAAGTAACAATGGATAGGAATTTTATGAAGCCTGTTAGAGGAAATCTTCCAAAATTTAATGTATTTACGGCTTACACACAAAGTACACTATTTTTTAAGCACACAGATTCCATTTTTGCGTATGTAATACATATCTTCGGTCTTGAAGTGGTCTGAATTTTACGCCAGTGTTATGTATTGGGTTGATGCACAAGTTCGTAGGGTTTTTCCTTGAGTTCAATAACCACAACAGTTACACGTAACAACGAAGTCAGCCTGCCTCTCAACTGGAATTACATAGTACCCAAGCAAGTATGAACTGCGGTGTCAAAGGCCGCTGGGAACAAAAATTTTTTTTCCTCTTCGTGTTTGTAACACATTCTGAAACTTCGCTAATGTCAATGTAAAGTATTTTTCTAAAATATTCGTTGTTATTTACATGTAAGAGCGCGCTTTCTCAGTGAGGAGTGTATTCGATTTCGTGACTTCCATATGTTTAAGAAATGAAAGATGAAATTGCTGTGTGTGAAACAACTGACAGTGTCATTTATTTTTTTCCTTCTCACAAATAATTCACCATTTTTTTCCGAATATGTAGTGATTTCCGAGTGTGTAGCCAGACAGGAAACTAAGAGCACAACATAAATTACTGCGAATTAAACTAGCAGCAATCGTCTTTATACTCTTGCTTGTACAAGTATTTATCTGCGGTCGAATCAAATGGTTCAAATGGCTCTGAGCACTATGGGACTTAACGTCTGAGGTCATCAGTCCCCTAGAACTTAGAACTACTTAAACCTAACTAACCTAAGGACATCACACACATCCATGCCCGAGGCAGGATTCGAACCTGAGACCGTAGCGGTCGCGCGGTTCCAGACTGAAGCGCCTAGAACCGCTCGGCCACCAACGGCCGGTTGCGGTCGAATCCTTAACAATAGTTGACAGAGATGAGAGATCCCCGCCATAATATTTTTAGACTGTACCATCATATATGAAACATTTTGATTCGTCAGATGCATGTTATAAACTACAAAGTACGTGAATAGCTGCACTCGCCACACGCTCTCGAAAAGACGTTTTTTAAGTTTTACTTTTAAGAACCAAACTGTCAATATATCATACAGGGAAGTAGGCTACTTTATCATTTGGATCTCTAGGAGCGAGTACAACCACATTCTATGCATCTTCTTATTCTTTGACACTCTTTTAAACAATTTTTCGGGTTCATGGAGGTATGTCCGTCTATGCAACTAATTGAAGGCAGTTTGTTTATTGGCATACGCGTTTCGCTTCTTTTATTTGTAAAACAATATAAACAAACTGCCTTCAGTTGGTTGCATAGACGGAACGTACCTCCATGAATTATGAAGCAACTAAAGAACGACGAAAAACAGAAAAAATAACGAATTTTTCGGGTCCAGAATGAGATTTTCACTCTGCAGAGGAGTGTGCGCTGATATGAAACTTCCTGGCAGATTAAAACTGTGTGCCCGACCGAGACTCGAACTCGGGAACTTTGCCTTTCGCGGGCTACCGAAGCACGACTCATGCTCGGTACTCACAGCTTTACTTCTGCCAGTATCTCGTCTCCTACCTTCCAAACTTTACAGAAGCTCTCCTGCGAAGCCGGCCGAAGTGGTCGTGCGGTTCTAGGCGCTGCAGTCTGGAACCGCGAGACCGCTACGGTCGCAGGTTCGAATCCTGCCTCGGGCATGGATCTGTGTGATGTCCTTAGGTTAGTTAGGTTTAACTAGTTCTTAGTTCTAGGGGACTAATGACCTGAGAAGTTGAGTCCCATAGTGCTCAGAGCCATTTGAACCATTTTTTTCTCCTGCGAACTTTGCAAAACTAGCACTCCTGAAAGAAAGGATATAGCGGAGACATGGCTTAGCCACAGCCTGGGGGATGTTTCCAGAATGAGATTTTCACTCTGCAGCGGAGTGTGCGCTGATATGAAACTTCCTGGCAGATTAAAACTGTGAGCCCGACCGAGACTCGAACTCGGGTCCTTTGCCTTTCGCGGGCAAGTGCTCTCCTGCTTCTGTAAAGTTTGGAAGGTAGGAGACGAGATACTGGCAGAAGTAAAGCTGTGAGTACCGGGCGTGAGTCGTGCTTCGGTAGCTCAGATGGTAGAGCACTTGCTCACGAAAGGCAAAGGTCCCGAGTTCAAGTCTCGGTCGGGCACACAGTTTTAATCTGTCAGGAAGTTTTTTAATTTTTCGGATGTTTATACAGATGTATTTGTACAATGTGGTACAACACTCCATTCCTAACTCGTATTCTGAAACTTAAAATCCAAAACAAGACGTCAATGTGAATGAGAATAAAATTAGATAATATGACATTTATTACAGTTTCCAGAACAGAGTCAATATCCTGTCATTATCGTGCATTCATGGAAGCACGTGGTCAGCGAAATCTGAACAATATTATGAACTGTAACTACACTTTTCAGTACTATGAAGAACAGTGTGCCTGTGTCGGCTGCAAGCCGCTTTGGGTTCGTGGCGCTGCAGTCCGCAGGCACTGATCTGAGGCAGATTGCTTTTGATTGGTTGGCGCGAGGAGAACTGACAACAGAGTTTCGATTCGCTTTGGCATCGCTTCCGAAATGTTTACAGAATAATGCTGCGGCTCTCCTTCGAAAACAAGACCGTCCGATGCGCTCGCGTACCGAAACGATCGGCAAAATGACGGATAGATACAGAATAGGGCACTTGGTGCCGTTGTTAGATCAGTTACTGCTGCTGCAACACAGGTTATCAAAATTTAAGTGAGTTTGAACGTGGTATTATAGTTGGCGCACGAGCGACGGGACACGGCATCTCCGAGGTAGCGATGAAGTGGAGATTTTCCAGTATGGCCATTTCACGAGTGTACCATGAATATCAGGAATCCCATAAAACATTAAGTCTCCCACATCGCTGCAGCAGGGGAAAAGATCCTGCAAAACTGGGACCAATGACGACTGAAGAGAATCGGTCAATGTGACAGAAGTGCAACTTTTCGATAATATGCTGCAGATTTCAATGCTGGGCCATCAGCAAGTGTCAGCGTGCGAACCATTCAATGAAACATCATCAATGTGGGCTTTCGGAGCCGAAGGCCCATTCGTGTATCCTTGATGACTGCACGATTCAAAGCTTCACGCCTCATCTGGGCCCGTCAACATCGACATTGGATTGTTGAAGACTGGAAACATGTTGACCGGTTGGACGAGTACCGTTTCAAATTGTATCGAGCGGATGGATTGTACGGTATGGAGAAAACTTCATGAATTCATGGATCCTGCAAGTCAGCAGGGGACTGTTCAAGCTGGTGGAGTCTCCATAATGGTGTGAGGCGTGTGCAGTACGAGTGATATGGGACCCCCAATACTCTAGATACGACTCTAACAGGTGACACATACGTAAGCATCCTGTCTGATCACCTGTATCCATTACTGTCCATTGTGCATTCCGACAGACTTGGGCATATCCACCAGGACAATGCGACAACCCACACGTACAGAATTGCTGGAGAGTGGCTCCAGGAAGGAACACTCTTCTGAGTTTAAACACTTCTGCTGGCCACCAGACTCCCGAGACAAGAACATTATTGAGCATATCTGGGATGCCTTGCTCCGTACGGCTCAGAGGATATCTCCACCCCCTCATACTTCTACGGATTTATGGACAGCCCTGCAGGATTCATGTTGTCAATTCCCTTCAGCGTTACTTCAGATATTAGTCGTGGCAATGCCACGTCGTGCTGCGGCACTTCTGCGTGCTCGCGGGTGTCCACGATATTAGGCAGGTCTACCAGTTTCTTTGGCTCTTCAGTGAACATCAGGTATACAATACTCCTTAAACATACATGTGATCAGTAATCAGTTACTGTCAGTTTTGCCTAGAAATTGCAACAAATTTCCCAAGAAAGTATCTTCAGAAGTGTCTTTTGATTTAAATTTCTCACTAAATCTCATCTTTCACACGTGCTTGTGCACATCTATTCAGCTACATCTTGTTATTAAGTGTCATCTCTCGTATCTTTTTGCGGAAATGCGTATATACCCTGACCTCTCCAGTTACAGCACGCCAGTGTAGCGCACTGTTGCTGCTAGGCAGTGAGAGAGGGGAGACCTCCCTGCACATCTCACCTACCCCTATAAGATGCAATCCAGCTGACAGACACAGGCCTCACTAACGTTGTGTGAGGGGGACTAAGTGTATAGAGAGTGTAAAATAAAATCAAACAGAAAACATACACTACATATAATATTTATTGTAAACTGATTGTCTTTTCAAACAATATTTCTCATATTGTTTGGTTATTTACATTTTTATAATATTCACAATCCATTTTTAAAGTATTTCCTTTTTTACAATAAGAATCTATTGGGTATTTGCATTATACACAATCGACATTTCTTCAAGTATTTAGTTTTTTTAAATGAAAAAACCTTTTATTTACAACTACCATCATTTTTGTTTCGGTTATGTCCTGAGGCCAGAGTATTTACTTTATTTGGAAGTACAAGTCTTTTTCATCCTGAGGAGATCAAGAGAGTTTAAGTTGTTTAATAGGCGAAAACAGGTGCTCCTATCTGCAGACGATAGTTTTACATCTTTTGCTCTGCACATTACGTGCGCAGACCCGGTCTCAACCGCATACATTTTTGAAGGTATGTCCATAACTTCTACGGTGGACTTCCTATTCAGTTCGTCTTTCATGAAACCAATCAGCTTTTTATTCACAAGCGGAATATTCTGTCTGTTATTCGCTGGGAATCACGAAGTATCGAACCTCGTACGCACATCACTCCTGAGATCCTCATAGAGATTGATAGTCTCGTGGTACGTGGGGCTACCAGTGCCTGTGTAGCACAGTTTCGCTCTTGCCGGGAATTTGTTCAGTGTGTATCCATAACTGAAATCGAAAAGGAGCATTTTCGAAATATCAAAAAATCGCCATTGCAACTGTAATTGGTTTGTCGAAAATGACATTTAGTCTGCGAAATTCAATGGCGACAAGATTTTTGTTAAAAATTACTCATCTTCGGAAATTAGGTTTGCCAATTAATGAAACTGCCCTCCCATGGTGCCGTAAGTCTAATGGCTCGCAAGTTTCGCATCTTTTGCATGGTTTTCCTGAATACCTCATTGTTCACGAGTATGAAGAAATTTTCCTTATTGTCATACCGTTTACTCATGCGGTACTGTGCACTAATCTTTTTGTATAGCTTCATTCAAAGAACTTGCCTAAACGATAAGATTCGATGAATCATTTTTAATATCAATTTATTTTTCACACGTTGTCTCAAATTTCTGTAATGAATGACATAATTTCTCCTGTCATTGAAGGTCAAAAACAATTTCTTTATTTCTTGTTCTCTGATGGTGGCACCATCATGCAGAATTTTAACCTGGAATTCCGTCTTAGCATTTTGTACGGTACCACAGTTAATGTTAGCAATAAAATTCAACTTGAAATCAAGATGTAATTAATGATTTTACGGTAGGTATAGGTATTGTAACTTCACAACCGAATTTCCACGCAAAAGTCAAAAGAACAATATTTAGAAATTGTCTTTAAAGCTGTACCAACAGTTTGTTGTAAATTATTAATATTCATTGTACATCAGTAAATATAATTGTTTTTGACAACAGGCCAAATAACATAACTGTTAAGACAGGGTATGAATTGAGTGGTGCGAAGCTCTTGAAGTCAGTTGCAGCTTGTGCGATGTAATGATGCGAAGTCAGAAACACTTGCTCTTTGGTCAGTCATGTTGGTAGAAAACAGTTTTTGCGTCACAAAAAATTTGTTTGCGTAGCCATCCTCCGCAGCAAGCACAGAATCATAAGCAGTTTACGTGTGAACACCTTTTGTAAATTCTTACGAAAAATACATCTTCTGTTAAAAGGATTCATCAGTGTGTTGGAAAATATTATTTTACCACCCAAGTTTTTATCACGTTATCCCCTAATGGACTTTACTGTTGGAGGAGATTCGACGGTTCAAAGCTAAATATTCCAATGCAAAAACTACATCACTCTCATACTACGATAAATCTCTCGTAATGAGAAGTATTTTAAATGCGGATGGAGTAACATTGGAAGCAACTCTTTTGGCTGAAGCAACTCTTTCTTTCAGCTGAAGTGCTCTGTGGAGAACCGTGGTCTGGCACTAAGTAATCACCTGATGGTGATGTGGGAACGTGCCCTGATTTGGATCTGCTTCGCAAAAAAGGTTGTATGTGACTGATGACCGAAAGATTAACCACATACATCTGCCGAATAGGTTTGAGGCATTTTCGAGGCTGATAATGAGACAGCACCAGCGGACATTCCCATTCCTACCCTACCCTTGCAGTTGCTTTTCCCTGTCGTGGTCCAAGTATGCACAGAGGGGAAAGAAGGGACTGTCAGTGGTAGGCATTTCCAATGTTAGCCACTAGATGGCTCCTCTTAGAGAAATAACGTCAAGAGAGATAGAAAAACGAAATGTGCTGCCGGTGTGTATTCTGGGAGAAGGTGTCCATCAGGCCGACCGGACCATCTTGTAATCAAACGGCACAGGTTGTAATCAGCTCCAGATTGCCGCTTATGTCGGCACCAACAACTTCAGCATTTTTTTATTACATTAGCCAGTGTCACAATTTTTGCAATTCCTTGAGCATGAACATTTCAGATTATATGCATGACAATAGGCAGTGTAACTCGTCACTGATGTACTAAGGACCGTTTTATTACAAACCATCGCAGTACCTGTACAGCAAAAAAGGACATACAATTCAGACCAAATGAAATCTGCATAACTAATATTAATTATTAATGAAAGACATTGTACTGTTAAAAAGTTAAAGGAGGGATTACAGTCGTTTACGATGGTAAGTGGTGTACGTTCTCCATTTTGATAAGGCTGTTCTCGAAATCGATGCCTTGTTACATACTTTCAAGGATGAAGGAGAATGTATCAATTTGAGGTAATGGACCCTAATCTGGAATCAGTCGATCCAAAAGTTATAAGCAAAAAACGCTCTGGTACTTCTTACAATGGAGTACATTTGCTGGTACTGTTGTTAAGGTTGGTAACTTCCAGAGTTCAGTAGAAGAGATGTTTTTCAGAGTAGCGAAGATGAACAAGCGCCCACAGGTCTGCAATTTAGACCTTATGTTTACTTGACATAGTCTGTTTTTATTGTTTTGGTCCATACTACCACATCTGGAAGTTGGCTATCGTGCACTCTGAGCATCAACAATACCGATACAAGTATTCTACTGTCAGAGGTATCAGGACGGTTTCGTTTATAACTTACGACTCAGTCATTTCCGCAGCTTGGTGCCTTACGCCAAATTGATACCTTTACCCTTCTCCATCATCCCTGATACTATGAAATATCACCACAGTATCACCCTGCATACAAGGCGGTCAGGAACAGTCTGAAAAGCTTGTAAGGGTGTTGCAAGGTAGGCTATGCTGACAAATAACTGTTAAAAAAATTCGGCACTTTCCACCGTTTCCGAGTTAATTGGTATTGAAGTTAGTCAATCAGGCCACTGCACGCACAGTTTAAAGCGGCCCGCCAGATACAATAAGTGTCAGTTGTCGTCGTAGCATAGATGATAGCGCGAGAGTCTCCTCATCCTTTGACTCGGGTTTGACCCTTACTGCCATCCCATGTACAAAATTTGTATCGCCTTCTTGTTCGGTTTTAGGAAACTAAACGTAGAAAACGTTTAGCAACACTGTCCCTGGCGGGCCGCTTGAATTTGTGCGTGGAACGACTTGGCTGGCTAACTTCAATGCTAATTAAATCGGAAACGTCGCAGCGTGTCCAGTTTTTTCGTTAACCATTATTTCTCACAACAACCTACCCTGAAACGTCCTTACCAGGTTTTCAGACTGTTTCTGACCACTCCGTATACCGTTAGCATCGATAAACTAACTCCGTCAAAACAGGTCTCGGAAGACCATAACGGTACTGACCGATCGTCTTGTCAACCTGAACCTATAGGTAAAACTGGGTTCGGATATGGAGGGACGTGTGGTCAGCACACCGCTCTCCCGGCCTTTGTCAGTTTCCGCAGTAGGAGCCGCTATTTTTCAGTCTCGTAGCTCCTCAATTTGCCTCACAGGCCTGAGCGCACCCCGCTTGCCCACAGGGCACGGCAGACCGGACGATCACCCATCCAAGTGCTGTCCAAGCCAGGCAGTGCTTAACTTGGTGATCTGGCGGAAACCGGTGTCACCACTGCGTAAGGCTGTCGGCATCCGTAAAACTCAGCCAATTTGTCGGAGGGCGACGTATCGATAGTTGAGAAAATTTTGCCACCTCTAGCCGGCCCGCAGCTGACCTTGAGCCGTGAGCAGGCGGCCCTGGCGACGGCGACGTCGTGCGCCGGCATGCGCGACAGCACGGCGCACAGCATCTCGTGGGGCAGGTCGGTGAGCGTCAGTGTCGTGGCCGCAGCCGGCTTCCGACGCCGCCACAGGCACAGCCGACGCCGCTTCCGGCGTCGTCCTTCCACCTGCACCAGCACCAGGCCCTCGGCTCAGCGGCCAATACTGATACATTTGCGACAGTAATGTTAGCACTTCTCATATCACGGTACACACAGAAACATACACTGTCTGATCAAAAGTATCCAGACACTTATTTGTGGACGTTAATGTGCAGTATGACTATCCATTGACTTTATGACGACTGGAATCTGCTGGGGACACTTTCAGGGAGGTGTCTGAATGGCTGTACAAGAATGGCAGCCCATTCTTCCTCAAGAGCCCAAACCAGAGAAAGGTCTGATGTTGGACGCTGGGTCTGGAGCGAAGTCGGCGTTCTAACTTATCTCAGAGGTGTTCCATTGGATCCAGGTAGGGCCGCGAACAGACCAGTTAATTTCAGGAGTGTTTTTGTCCACAAATCATTGCTTCAAAGATGCTGCTTTCTGACAGGAGGCATTGCCATACTGATTCAGTCATCGTATCCGAACTGTTACATATTACAAGACGCTGTAAGATGTGTTCATATCCTTTCCCCTTTAGCCTTTTCTTAAGTACAACAAGGGAACAACACCCTAACCAGGGCAAACACCGCTGTACCATAAAACCACCTTTTCTATACTTCAGCGCTGGCACTATACTTGATGGCAGGTAATGTTCTGTAGGCATTCGCTAAACACAAACCTTCCATCAGATTGCCACAGGGTATATGGTTATTTACGACTCCAGACCTGTCGTTTCCACTCATGCACCGTCCAGTGGCGGTATTCCTTACACTACCTCAAGCGTCGACCAGCATTTACTTCAGAAATGTGTAACTTACGTGGAGCTGCTTGATCATTACACTCCATTCTTTATTAACTACTTAAGAACAGTCTTTGTGCTGGCTGGACTGCTGGTAGTATTTTGGAACTAAAGGGCGGTTCCGTCTGCTTATTATAAGCAATTTTCTACAACTACTCTCCGCCATGCTCGACTATCTCTGTCAGACAGCACATAAAGTGTGCTCGTATCGGTTTAACTGTGTTACTTGTTGTTTCCATTTCACCACCAGTCACCAGCAGTCGACTTGGGCAGCTTTAGAATCTCCCTGATGGCTTCTTACTGAGGTGACATCCAGTTACTATTCCACGCTCGAGGTCACTGCTCTCTGCTGAGTGGCCCATTGCTTGGTCAGTGCTTCTTTGCTGACAACGCAATAGCCCCGCCTCCTTTTATACTAGCGGGTCCGCCTCCTGTGACATCTAGCGGTCCACTCGGTTTACTTAGGGGTGTCCGGATATTTTTGATCAGACAATGCATTTCATCACACCGAGCGAGTCGTCTGAGAAAGGACAGCTGTTCATATCCTTTCCTGTTAACCGTATTTAGGTTTTTCGTGGAGTCTCTATGTTGGTTAAGGCGAACCTCGGGATATTTCCTTTAAAAGAGTACAGCAAATATTGTTCCTCACCCTTTTCCATCTAAAGCTTGTGCTCGGCCCCTAATGAACTCATCTTGGACGGGACGTTAAATACGGACCTTCCACTATTTTTTATTTCATTTGCCATGGAAATATACCGTTATTTCTCTCACACACTGATTATCTGTTTTCCAATTGCTCTTGACAGTATTGAAAGCCCTCCCAACGATTGGATTGATACTTATGATGGCTGAATGCTTAATTCATTGACTTCATTTAACTTGGTCTCAGAACCGTTGATGTTTTGCATATGATTACGTGCTTTCATTTGATACGACTTAGTCCTTTAAATGTGTCATACGTACACGTAACTTTAGACGGTATAAACTTCCACCAGAGGCCCAAGATTTTAAGATAATATTTCTAGTGAAAATTCACTAATTCTCTCTCAATGTTTTAGACTGATTCACCGAATAATACCATAGCAAATATAATGTTTAACTGTTAACATGATGTTTCATAAAATTACAATTGAAAGTCTGCCAGATTTACAAATTAAGGGCTAAGATAGGACCTTGATAACGATAATGTAGTCAAGTTTCACCGAATGAAGACGTTATTTGTACTGAACAAGCTCTAAGAAACACGTTAGAATTCTGTTACACAATAATTCATACAAATTTGTAAGTTGTCTAGCAATTACAGTTACTATCAGTTTAAATAGTTATCATCAGATAAAAAATTTTGTGGGTAAAGTGAGCTACACACTGGGTTTTATAGGAACAATAATTACAAGGAAACATCAGCAAGTTGACCTCATATTTTAGGGAGAAATTAGCACTCTTGCAAGCTATAGGCGGCAGCAAGCATTCTCTCTCGCAAATTTGGGCCATAACTCTGATTGTATGCTTTTATAACTTTCTGAAAGTAAAACGTTTAAATATGCGAGCGCATCGGTTGTTTGTCAGTCGCTCCGCCCTTTTGCAGCGGCCTAATGACCGAGTACGAAGTACTGTACAGGCTGATTCGAAAAAAAATATTTCAGTTCTTTACTACTGACAAATTATGAAAGATAGAAACACAAATTGCGCATGTTATGGATAGAGGAAGGTTCAAAGTTTTATGTTCCCACATACACTATACCGTACGCTGAACATGAGCGAGCCGGCCGACGTGGCCGAGTGGTTCTAGGCGCTTCAGTCTGGAACCGCGCGACCGCTACGGTCGCAGGTTCGAATCCTGCCTCTGGCATGGATGTGCGTGATGTCCTTAGGTTAGTTAGGTTTAAGTAGTTCTAAGTTCTAGAGGACTGATGACCTCAGATGTTAAGTCCCATTGTGATCAGAGCCATTTGAAGCATTTTTGAACATGAGCGCCACGAGTTGCTTGAGAAACATCTAAACTGTAGTCCATTTCATTCCACACGCAAATCAAGAGGTTCGTGTTCATTTAATCGACAGCTTCAACAATTCGACTTCTCAGATCTTGAAGAGTAGCTGCCATAGCTGGGATAAATACTGGGTCTTTTGTGTAGCACCACAGAAAAAAAATCGCTAGGTGTCTTGTGACCTGGAGGACCAAAAGCAATGAACAAGATACTATTGTCCACCTCTCCCAATCCAACGTAGTGGGAAAGTGTTGTTAACATAACGCTGCTCCCCAGGGTGAATGTGAGGCTTGGTGCCGTCATAGGCCTACACAGAAATGAAATCATTGGACTCTTCGTGAAGTTCTGGAAACAACCAATTTTTCAGCATGTGCAGGTGTGGCACTCCTATCATAGTTTCCACCGCACTTTCAGGTTCGGTGAGTCTCTTTCATTCTCGACGACGACACCAGGATTTTGTGGCCCCCAATGCTTTACGCTACGGCGCATTACATCACCCGACAGATGAAACATCGATTGAGGAGTTGTTTGGAAAGTGTCTTCCGCCATAACCTGGAGCATTGAAATGCAAAATTTGTACTTCTGTTATGGTCACCAGGACGCAACTGCTGCAGTAACTGCAACTTGTAAGGCTTTATATGCAGGCGTCGTTTCAGATAACGCCGCACCGTTGTTTGAGAAATTTGAAGTTCCTGGCATGCCCGTCTTGTGGACTCGTCACGGCTCCTTGTGAACGCATCCCGGATATGCTCCACATTTTCATCGGACGTGCGTGGCCGAACAGTGCTCTTCCCTCTGCGTATGCAACCAGCTTCCAATAATTTTGTATGCCATAGCTCTGCTTGTGCAGAGGCGGCTTCTTGCTGAACCGACGACGAGATTGCACGTTGCTCTTGAAAAATGGACTGACTTCGTGCAAATTCCAACAAACAAAATGATGTCTCTTACGATGTAGTTGCCATGTTACAAGAAACAAACTAAAGCGCTGTTGTGTCAAAACTTTTTTTCTCTATATAGTGACGTACGCAATGTGTTTCTATAATTTATGGCTTTTCTGTAAAAATCAATTTAAAACTGTTCTTTCTTTCTGAATCACCCCTGTAGAGCAGAGTGGCAGCCAAAGCCCTGCTATTCACGCGATGATGAAGGCGAGCGAAGAGGAGAGGGGGAAGGGTCACGCCTACCGAACGTGTTTTGAAATCTTGTTCAGGAACAGCAAAAGCGTGCGTAATATGTCATCTTCACTTACATACATATTCAGTATTATTTTAACAATAAAATCAAACTAAAAATATATAAACATAAGCAACTGATGGATTATTATGAAATGAATTTAATTATTTGAAGAATTATTATGAAATGAATTTAATTACTTTGGTTTACGGTTTAATCATGCCAGTCACACTGAAGAATACCGCTTTTCCCTCCTGACACCAGTTGTTAATGCGTCAGGATTGGCTAGGAGGGGAAAGCGGTAGGCACCCGTTGAGGTGAAGAATAAAACATAGTGTTAACCTGTGTGCAGCATTAATGCCGTAAAGAAAGGCAGGCCTGGAGAAGCCGCCGAGATTGAATGAGCAGCCGCCCAAGACAGCAGGTGGGGAGGGCGTCTGATCGGTTTGGAAGCTGCCAGCAGAAGAGAGCGAACGGTGTGTCCGCTCCCGGCAGCTGGCCGCGGTTCCGCCCCCACTTGACCACCTCCAAGCCTCTCTATTGGTCGATCAGGTCGTAGGACGCGCAGTTCGGTAGCGTTACTTCGACAGCAACACGTGAGCTTAGCTGCTGATGGTTCAACACGTGAGTTTCAGGGTGGTTCTATCCGGTTCTGGGCAACGTGACAGACGCTGCAGCTTACCGACAGGCAGCAAGCACTGACGAACATAAAGTGAAAAATATCATCATCATCATTTAAGACTGATTATGCCTTTCAGCGTTCAGTCTGGGGCATAGCCCCCTTATCAAATTCTTCCATGATCCCCTATTCAGTGCTGACATTGGTGCCTCTTCTGATGTTAAACCTATTACTTCAAAATCATTCTTAATCGAATTCAGGTACCTTCTCCTTGGTCTGCCCCGACTCCTCCTACCCTCTACTGCTGAACCCACGAGTCTCTTGGGTAACCTTGCTTCTCCCATGCGTGTAACATGACCCCACCATCTAAGCCTGTTCACCCTGACTGCTACATCTATAGAGTTCATTCCCAGTTTTTCTTTGATTTCCTCATTGTGGACACCCTCCTGCCATTGTTCCCATCTACTAGTACCTGCGATCATCCTAGCTACTTTCATATCCGTAACCTCAACCTTGTTGATAAGGTAACCTGAATCCACCCAGCTTTCGCTCCCATACAACAAAGTTGGTCGGAAGATTGAACGGTGCACAGATAACTTAGTCTTGGTACTGACTTCCTTCTTGCAGAAGAGAGTAGATCGTAGCTGAGCGCTCACTGCATTAGCTTTGCTACACCTCGCTTCCAGTTCTTTCACTATGTTGCCATCCTGTGAGAATATGCATCCTAAGTACTTGAAACCGTCCACCTGTTCTAATTTTGTTCCTCCTATTTGGCACTCAATCCGTTTATATTTCTTTCCCGCTGACATTACTTTCGTTTTGGAGATGCTAATCTTCATACCATAGTCCTTACATTTCTGATCTAGCTCTGAAATATTACTTTGCAAACTTTCAATCGAATCTGCCATCACAACTAAGTCATCCGCATATGCAAGACTGCTTATTTTGTGTTCACATATCTTAATCTCACCCAGCCAGTCTATTGTTTTCAACATATGATCCATAAATAATATGAACAACAGTGGAGACAGGTTGCAGCCTTGTCTTACCCCTGAAACTACTCTGAACCATGAACTCAATTTACCGTCAACTCTAACTGCTGCCTGACTATCCATGTAAAGACCTTTAATTGCTTGCAAAAGTTTGCCTCCTATTCCATAATCTCGTAGAACAGACAATAACTTCCACCTGGGAACCCGGTCATATGCCTTTTCTAGATCTATAAAGCATAGATACAATTCCCTGTTCCACTCATAACACTTCTCCATTATTTGCCGTAAGCTAAAGATCTGGTCCTGACGACCTCTAAAAGGCCTAAACCCACACTGATTTTCATCCAATTTGTCCTCAAATAATACTCGCACTTTCCTTTCAACAATACCTGAGAAGATTTTACCCACAACACTGATTAAAGAGATACCTCTGTAGTTGTTACAATATTTTCTGTTTCCACGTTTAAAGATTGGTGTGACTACTGCTTTTGTCCAATCTGATGGAACCTGTCTCGACTCCCAGGCCTTTTCAATTATCCTGTGTAGCCATTTAAGACCTGACATTCCACTGTATTTGATGAGTTTCGACTTAATTTCATCCACCCCAGCTGCTTTATTGCAGTATTCGGGAATCAGTATTCGGAAATCGATTGAGATTACAAATACGTTGACTCCCTTCGGCTTCTTGGAAACGAAAGTCAGCTTGCGGTCACACACAATACACATTACTGGTAGATGAGTATCGTACACTCTTCTTGAGTCATTTAGCTATTATGATATCAGCTTCGATTATTTTACGACTTATTTTCTTTCCGACACATATTTCTTCGAATCGTAATTTTATTGCAATGTTTAATAATTACTACCTCCTTATTTACGATTCAGAATAGGGCCAAAGATAATTACGACACTGGTCGAACTAGACACGAAATATCGCAATATCCACATTCTGTTACTCAGCTGATAACCCGGGAATGCGTGACCACGTAAAGGAATATTTCACCTTAGTCTCATCTGAGGAATGTCATGCAAAGTTCAAATCAGAACAGAATTTTCGAAGAGTACCATTGTGCTTCTTGGAGGCTTCTGTGACAGACTTAAGCAAATGAACTAACTGTATACGGCAAACTGCTTTACAACTAAATGTCTGAATGAGTCCGGAATGAGGGAATGTTGGGAAATCTCTCACGAAGCATTTCTATCGTCTCTGGTCGAAAATACAGTACAAGAATTTTTCAGTGCGTTTTTCGATGTATAATATGCTTCAAGGATTTTCTTCTAAATATATTTTTTGTAAAAGTTGTTTGTTAGCAGTGACACATGATTTTTTTATGACTCAACATATTTGGGTTATGTGATCTTAGAATTTGACAGGTTAACTTAAATAGCTATGAGCAACAATGATATTCTGTAAGGCAACTGCCATCTCTTTCTGATGTCTCACATATTCAATATTTCGTTTATCTCGCCGTAATTATGATAGGATGTTGTAGATTTGTTTAGAATATGATTTTGCATCCACGTATGTCGATCCCCGTAAATGATCAAATTTGTTAGTCAAATTCGCTGTTTGGTTTCGTTGTGTTTCTCTAACAATCGCGGCAAAACATCAGCATCGCACGGTCTGTTAGTTTCATACTCTGGCAAACAACTGTCATTTTTTGACGCATGCAAACGTACACTAGCAAACTTGTTTATTAAATCATTTGTCAGTTAAAATGTCTCTCATACTCGCCAAACACAGTATTTGTTGGAGAAACACGTCAAACAATGTACCACCAGAGTCCACGATAATGAGTCATGAAACTTCCGCAGTATTACGCAACTTCGCTACTGCAGCACCGCCAAGCGATTTCATCTACGGAATAAACGCAACGCGAGACGGTCGTCTATTGGAATGGAGAAGCACATTGAAACCGCAATAAAGAGCACATTTTCGAGTTCAATGTTGCGCTATAAATTGTTGCAGTTTTAGTTGGATTTGCCATACGTGAAGGACTGTTATTGTTTATCAAGGACAGAAAATTAGTACGATACGATTAACTGATGGTATATCAGTAGTAACAAGAACTGCGTTTTGTGCTAAATATAACACCACTTGTGTCGGCAGCAGTTTAAAACATGCCCAGCTGTCTCTTGTATGTGCTACTTTAATTTCTTTCACGGAATTTCTCTTTTTGTATCGCGTATTTTAGAATTGACTAAATGCGTAATTTTTGCGTGTGTTTCCATATTTAGGGCATTTTCACGATTTAAATCTTGTTGAATTTTTATTATTCTGCCAATTTTATTCATACTATTCTCATAACATTTTAATACAGCGCTAGAGACCTTACTGTCGTGCGCTAAAACCAACACGTTACCACTCTCTCACTCACATCAGGAGAAGTAACTTCATCTGAAGATCATTGTGGGGGGGGGGGGGGGGGGGGAGGGGGAGGGGAGGGGAAAACGAAGATTTGGTACAAGACAACGTTAGTTTTCTCTTGATAACCCGAAAAGATTTTTATTAGTGAGAACTGGCGGGAAAGGCTGATTTCCCCTGTTCGCTGTCTTTCTAGAAGACTACATCTTGCGGAGAAAAAGCAGTAAAACATGAAGCTGTACCAGGTAACGCCCTTTGTTTTTACAGTGTCCTCGTGTTCTCCTCTTACGTTGCCATATACACATATTGTTCTTATCTGCGTCCTTTGAGGGCTTTCACGAGCGTGATTCCGTGCCGAGCATATAACGGGGATATTGACTCGAGATCCTCAATAAAGTTGGAAATTAATGGGAATGGCGTTCAGCGGCGTATAATTAATGGTCGCTTTGGTCGTTAAAGAAGTTGCCAGACTGTAATTACACTCCGAGTCTGGTCACGCGTGGCGCCGTCGCAAGAAAGACGCACAGATCGATATGACGTTAAAAGCGCTGGTGGCTCCGTTCCAGTCACTTAGCCGTAAATGAAATCCTGCGACTTAGTTGCACGTAGATTTACGAGCTTGATTCTAACGAGATGTAAATCGCAGAGGGGAAGATAATCGTGCGCCGAGAGGAAGAACATTTGAAGTGACTGAGCGCGCAGCCTGATGTGTGAGATCTTATGGGACTTAACTGCTAAGGTCATCAGTCCCTAAGCTTACACACTACTTAGCCTAAATTATCCTAAGGACAAACACACAAACCCATGCCCGAGGGAGGACTCGAACCTCCGCCAGGACCAGCCGCACTGTGCGCAGCCTGAATGCTGTACGAGGGTACATAGATAATTCTCATAAAATCCAGGCTAAACAATATTTTTCTCAGAAATAAAATTATATTCCTCAACATCTACGAGGGGACGTCAAAACCTAAGCTACACATTACTGTGGCAGGCCATCTAACTTGTACTGAATGCTGCACTACACTTCAAAGTAACAGAAATACACATTACTTTTCAACGTATCACCAAGTCGTTGTAAACTACGACCGGAACGTTCTACCACATGTTCAGTTCTTCGACGGTAGGCATCCGCTCCTTGGTCACGGAGCCATTTGAGAACCGGTCTGTGAACGTTCTTACCGATGGAAAATTTGCGATCACTTCGAATCAGTCCTTCAGTTGCCTGCACATTGTCGTGTGTGGTCGAAGTCGATGGCCTTCCATCCCGAAAAACATCATCCATGTGTGTGCCGCCTTGATCAAATTGTTGGCACCATTTCGCTAGGGCTGGAAGTGACACTGCACTTTTTCCCATATACCGACGGGATTTAGGCTAACGGTTAATTTAGACGTTTTGCCAACAAAATTATTAGTGTATCGCGTACTTCATCGAGCTAGGTGGCGCAGTGGTTAGCACACTGGCATCGCATTCAGGGCGACGGCGGTTCAAACCCGCATCTGGCCATCCAGATTTAGGTATTCCCTGATTTCCCTAAATCGCTCCAGTCAAATGCCGGGATGCCACCAGTGAAAGGGCTCGGTCGATTTCTTTCCCCATTCCTGACACAAACCGAGCTTGGGCTCCCACTCTAATGACGTCTAAGGGGCATTAAACCAAATCTTCCTTCCACCGCGTACTTCAGCTTTGAAATGTGTTTCCAGTTGCAGCACCAATTCATTCTCATAATGAGGCACCAATTCAATGTGCCGCAGCAGAACTGTGTCTGCAGGAAACCCAGAACATGTACATTCTCCTGACAATACGCCACTCTTGTTGTGCAGTAGTCTTAGCCTGGAAAGACCCACTCTAGAGCGCGCCCGTCCGCGATATGCTACGTCGCTCAGTGTTGGCTTGGCAGCCGTCAGAGGTGGAAGATGGAAGTGTTGATCGCCGCTGCCGCCAAGTGCGAGGTTTGAGCAGTAATCCGGTTTCTCCATGCAAGGAAATTACCGCCCGTGAAGATACATCGGCAACTGACTGAGGTTTATGGTGAAGAGTACATGTCCAACCAGCACGTCTGCAAATGGTGCAGGGCTTTTGCTGAGAATAGCACGGAAGTTTACGATGAAGAATGGAGTGGAAGACCGCCGGTTTCGGATGCGATTGTCCAGAAAATCAACAGTGAGCTGCTCAAAGATCGGAGGGTCACTGTCCGTGAACTTGTTGAACGCATTCCTGAAGCCTCCCACGGCACAACTGAAAGAAGTTTAACAGAAACGTTGGATTATCGCAAGGTGTGTGCTCGGTCGCTCCCCCGTATGCTGACTGATGGACTCAGGAAGCAACGCCTTGACTGTGCTCGCAAGTTTCTTCAACAATGTGAGGCGGGAGGCAACAAGGAGAAATTGTTGGACTCTATAGTCATGGGAGATGGAACGTGGGTGTTTCATTACACCCCCGAAACAAAACACCAATCTCGTCAGTGGCGTCATTTTGGTTCACCGCCACCAAAGAAATTCAAACAAACGAAGTTGGCAGGAAAGGTTATAGCGACTGTGTTCTGTGTTTTGGGATCGGAAGGGGGTACTCCTCATCAATTTTATGCAACCTGGGACGACAATAAACTCAGACAGATATTGTGGAACATTGACCAAACTCCGGCGAGCAATCTAGAATCGCCAGAGAGGATGACTGAAGGAGGGAGAAGCGCTTTTTCACGACAATGCTCGACCCCATGTCGCTCGTCAAACACAGGAACTTTTGAAGAAATTTGGGTGGACTGTTATGCCCCATCCCCCTTACAGCCCAGACTTAACCCCAGCGATTATCACCTCTTCCTCAAGCTAAAGGAACACTGAAGTGGCACGGCCGACTTCCTTCCCCGTCCTTCCCTAATCCGATGAGACCGATGACCTCGCTGTCTGGTCTCCTTCCCCAAACAAACCAACCAACCAACTTAAGTGGCAAACGCTTCAAGAGCGACGATGAAGTCTGAGCAGAGGTCATACACTTCCTCAATAGGTTGGCGGGAGACTTCTTCGACTTAGGAATACAAATGCTGGAGCACCATCTTCAAAAGTGTCGAAAAAAATAGAGACTACGTTGAAAAATAGACAAAAGTGTAAGCTTTTCAATGATGTATAAATCAATAGCAATAAACAATGTTTTCTATTTGTAAAAAATACGGGAACCTTACTTTTGGTACAACCCTCGCAGCAGTGTTGAAAGAATGAACACCCAAGTATTCCAGTGTGAAGTCTGATTTCTCTTATTTTATTGCAATAGTCATTTATCCCTATGTAAGTGGGAGTCGACAGTAGGTTAACAGTGAGCACAGGAGATGACCTCGACCTACCATATCAGGTTACACACTTGAGCTCCTCAGTGTCCCCCACTCCCCTGCCCCCCTCCCATTCTCGGGAATCACTGCAAATTGATCATGATTACCTGGAGGAACCCCCCCCCCCCCTCCATCCCCTTAACATCTCCTCCCAGCACCTCCTCCTAGACAAATGATGATTAAGCACCACTCCTCGTCCCTCTCTTATCATCATTTCTTCAGTTGATGTGGGTCACTCCGGAGCTGGGCAGCACAGGGAGAGGTTGTAGGCTGTCTGCCTGTTAGTAATGTACAGTAGGGGGCCGAAACTGAATGGGTTTATTAATATAAAAATTTGATTTTTATTTTTCACTGTGGTTCATGGTGTGGGTTCCTGTAGTCATGTCCTAGTTCATGAACCACGGGCAACGTATGAGTGGCCAAGTAAGTGGTCCCGACAGTTGGGATACCAGCTACTTTGGAATAAGGCTGGGCATCTCGGACATATTCTGAGTCGTGGTCACCTTTGTGCTCATACGGCAAAGACTACCAAATTCACCAGTTAGTCCCTCAACCGTTAGGAGTAAAACCCAATGGGACTCGGGGAAAGCAAGGCTAGCAACCTGCTTCCATGGTACTTTAAATATGATGCTGGCAACAATCAGAGCAAAATGCCTTGGACCTTTGCAGGTGACGGAGTCCCACCTTTAACTGACAAACCAGGGACTCCTAAGATACGACTTGGCAAACAAATGGTAATGAGATGGGGAGCCATTAATATCAATGGGGGCTACTCTGGGAAGAAGGTGGAGCTGGCAGAGGCTGCAAGTAAGATGGGGCTGGACGTTTTAGCTGTTAGTGACATTCCGGTAAGGGGTGAGAAAGAAGAGGAAGTGGGAGAATACAAGGTCTACCTGTCAGGAGTCAAAGCACGAATAGCACAATGGGGTGTAGGGCTTTACATCAGGAAAGAAATGGATGGAACCCAGCGTAGTTGCAGTAAGGTATGCAAACGAACGACTGATGTGGATAGATTTGACAGTGTCTAGCAAGAAAATTAGGATTCTGTCAGTATATTCGCATTGTGAAGGAACAGATCAAGATAAGATGGATAGTTTTTATGAGGCACTCAGTGATGTAGTTGTTATAGTAAAGGACAAGGACAGTGTTCTGCTCATGGGTGATTTTAATGCCAGGATTGGAAATCGAACAGAAGGGTATGAAAAGGTTATGGGTAAATTTGGAGAGGATATGGAGGCCAACAGGAATGGGAAACAACTCTTGGATTTCTGTGCCAGTATGGGCTTAGTAATCACAACCTCCTTTTTTTAAACATAAGAACATTCACCGGTATACTTGGGAAGGCAGGGGAACCAGATCTGTCATTGACTATATAATAACAGATCAGGAATTCAGGAAGGCTGTGAGGGATATACGTGTATTCAGGGGATTCTTTGATGACACTGATCATTATTTAATCTGCAGTGAAATTGGGATTGTGAGGCCGATAGTGCAGGAGGTCAGGTCCATATGTAGGAGGATAAGAGTGGAGAAACTTCAGGATAAGGAAATCAGGCACAAGTACATAAGAGCGATCTCAGAAAGGTATCAGTTAGTTGAATGTAGTCAATTACAGTCATTGGAAAAGGAATGGACAAGGTACAGGGACACAGTACTAGAAGTGTCTAAAGAATGTGTTGGAACGGTAGTGTGTAAAAGTAGGATGAAGCGTACAGCTTGGTGGAATGACACAGTCAAGGCAGCCTGTAAAAGGAAAAAGAAGGCGTATCAAAAATGACTACATACTAGAACTCAGGTAGACAGAGAAAGGTATGTTGAAGAAAGAAACAAAGACAAACAGATAATTGCAGCATCCAAGAAGAAATCTTGGGAAGACTTTGGAAACAGGTTGGAGACTATGGGCCAAGCTGCTGGAAAACCATTCTGGAGTGTAATTAGCAGTCTTCGAAAAGGAGGTAAGTGTGGAAATCCGGCGTTTCCCTTCCCTACAAGAGATTTCACAGCTGACCAATAACCCTCTATGCTATTTGTGCAAGCCCCTGTGGATAATGATCTGAACTCAATATTGTGATTAACTACGAGATGCTGATAACTCCTTTCCTCTAAACCCCTATATGAAGAAAAACCATCTGAAATTACAGTGGAACCCTCTGCAACGTGATCTTAAATTAAGCTGACCAAAACTTCCTTCCTTTGATTGGGTACTACTTTAGAAGAAAAACCATCTGAAATTACAGTTGAACCCTCTGCAACGTGATCTTAAATTAAGCTGACCAAAACTTCCTTCCTTTGATTGGGTACTACTTTAAACACTACATCGTCACATTCTTGACCTGAAACTACAGCTCCCCAAAACCACCATGCCACCAGAGGTTCCCCCCTGTTGTACTTTCTTTTGCCAAAATGCGACTCGTCCTTTTCGATCATAACACCTGCTTCCCCCCCCCCCCCCCCCCCCCCCCCCCCCCAACGGCCCCCTATATCTCGCGCTATTCCCTTCAAAAAGAGTACCAATACGCAACTGTACGCTTACTCACACGACATTCATGGACATACATCCACACAGGATATCTCAAGCACCATCAGTACGTGATTTTCATTATATCTCTCAAGGCGAGCTTAGACTTTTCTAACCACCTCCCTCGTCTAATGGACCGTCACAACCGATCTTTACTGTAGCGCCTTACGAATAAGTCGTGAGTACGGTGACTAAATACACTTGTGAGGCGCATATGTTCGCCGCACTCTCGACACCACACATTTGTAGAAAACAAATCGTGGCTAACATGTCTACGCCCATAGCCTCTCTCAAATCATCTATGTTCATCGGAACAGATAAATCAGTATCTACAAACGAAAATGAGATACTAAAAATTGTCCTAAAATAAGAAACTAATATTCCAAGTCACCTCAATATCACAAAGAATGAAATTAAGTACCGAATGAATTGCACACAACCAATTATTTAAATAAATGCGCACTAAGAATATTTTGAGCAATATGTAGCGATCTCTTTTAAAATCACATTCAATTATTTTAATGTACAATGATAGCGCTTATCCGGAACACGGAAATGTTTTATTATCTATGGCCGAAAGTGAAGAATTATAATCCATGAGTAATGTATGACGTCGTTGGTCAAAGCCGACGAGTTGTATCCACTGCTCCACTAGACCCGAGTTTCGCGACTGATAAATTCTAGTGTCCGATACTTCGACCATAGATACTAGTAGACTGGCCTTGCTGTGCAGAAGCTATAAGGCTGGTGTGGCACCAACATAAACCACGTGACTGTTGGCAAAACGTGGCGGGATTTCAAACCAGCGGTCTGCCATCCTACGTTTGTATCGTATTTTACCCACATTTCTCAGTTGACTGCCAAACGCTTCCAACAAAAATTACTTTTTTATTTGCGAAAAATTATGTCAGAACTACATTTGACCTGGATTTGTTCACAGCACCATTTATAAAATCTATCAAATACATCGAACGCCCCTCTGGTGGGCAGTGGGGCGAAATTACTATAAACTATCAATTAAAGTAAAATGTCGTTAAAATTCTTTTAAACAGTAAGAGTGGGCTCGTGTCAAAACTTTAAACATTGGATTCGCCGCGTTTTGAGCTCTAGTCACTTATAAAAGAAAATGGGATATGGAAATTATTTCAACTATAGGTGCCAAAATTAGGAGCAGGTCCATTTTAGAGTATCAATTTTAGGTGCACTTCAAAGGTTCAGTTCCTACTATTTTTACAAAAGTTTAAACTATCAGTTTAAAAAAAATGATATTTTAGATGAAAGGTGAGACTTTGAAGTTTCAGAAAATAATTTTGGAGCCTACATTTATTTAATAGTATTAGAAGGTAGAAAAAAATTCGCTTCATGTGTCGACTATAGGTGCTCTTACCTTCTTACAATTTCACTTGTATATACAAAAAGGCGCGTATGTGCAGATGGCTTAAAGTTTATGCGTTTCAGGGCCTGTATCCACCAAAGCTGCCTTCGGTTTTCATCCTTAGGGAACCTATGAGTAGGAACGAGAAACAGCTATACTTACTTCTGTAACCGAATTATCACAGATACTTTCCAAAATGTAATATGAGTCTGACTTTACAGGCATCACTTTCAACACTTTAATTTACGTGATACTCTATTTCAAGTGTAAAAAACATATAAAAGTCACGTCAGCAGATTTAAATAAAGGCATCTGCACTGTCATAGGAACACTTACACGTGAAATGCAATGCCATTTCCTTCGACAAAACGCTGAGTACAGCCATAAGCGCAACACGAAACAACCATGTTTTGCCAACACTCACGTGACTTTAGCCCAGAGATGTTGGAGCCACGAAAATGACGTCAGGGCCAGTCTATTATATTTATGGTCGAAGGTCAGATACCACTCGTCGGCTTTGACCAATGACGTCATAGGTAAGGCGAAGATGCTGCACTGGACTATCTATGAATGGAATGGATCATACTCGTAAACAAACGAATGTAGCATGCCCTTCATCGCGACTATTATTTACGCGCGAATTTAATTTAAACGATTTGAAGTTGACTGAAATAAATAAGAACACGAGAGCAATTACGAGTGCATATATTATATTATATTTTCCACACGTACTGCAAAAACGATGTAAATAAGGAACCGTCGAATAGCTGGAATCGGTAACTAGAAGCAACCTATGTAGGAGGTCATTCCCAGTTACCGATTCCAATATTACTGTTTGTTGCGCAAAAATCTTATATCAGAAACGTGCTTAAAAAATGATCTTGTTTGTGAACTACAGAATACGACTAGACTTTCATAAAAAAATCTTTACACACAGTCCTACACACGCAAAGAAATAAAACGAAAAAATGACCAAACCTTGCAACCGATACTACACGAAAGTCACGCCAGTTACAGTAGTTCCTAATAACACTCAGTAAAATCGACATACCAGGAGTGACGGTAAAAATAAGAGAAGTGTAACAGAAACATCGAAAAGGAAAACATAAAAGTGGCTACATAAAAAGAAACTAACCGCATATGAAATTCCAAATGCGTCAAAGATCGAGGCTGACAAGAACGAAATAAGGACATAACAAGAAATAATAATGTTAGAAGCTCAGACTGTAACAAAGAAGCAAAATCCAGAATAACAAATGAAAAAAATAATAAGAAACACAAACTGCCAGACACGAATGAGGTACCACCCAAATCAGTTCTTCCCTATCACCCGCCCTCAACCAGACGCAAAATTTTAAAATAATAAAAAAAATGAAACCACGAGTCAATCACATAAACCTTCTGGCAAAGAGACAGCAATACCCCTCGGCCCACCATTGTAACCAGAAAATATTAAGACGATAGAAAAACCTCCCTCCAGAGAAACCAAAATAGTAGCACTCTCACAACACAGTAACATAAAAAAACGCAACGTAAAACAAGAAAAAGGTATCAGACCCACCAACACCTAACAAACAAAACGAGGCTTGTGCATTTTGCTGGCTACTTTCATAGATGCAAGAGATACACAATAAGCTTTAGGAATACTCTTTCTCCAACAGTATTCATCTAAATGGCCTTGCAACACTGAAATCCTTCTCTTTCCCCACCCGACAACAGATTTTACAGCCCCTCAATACACCTCGATAGTATTAGTACATGCCCCCGTCCTATAATCTTCAAACTGAATATCGTAATTCATGACCAAATGATGATAACGTCTTTCATCCAAACCCTTGTACGAAGCAAATCCATCCGACATGACTACAGAACCTACTTCCACATATTCTTCTATTAAAGATGTCAAGACTTCCTTTGTCCGATTTGGTACAACCCTAAATACAACATCAGCACAATCTCCTCCAGAAACTACTACTCGAAAACCCAAAGCCCAACAACCTCGTGGCCCCTTTCGTACTTCCTCTTTCGAAAATGTGACTCATCTACTTCAACTGTACTTCAACTGTAACTTCTGCCCCCCCCCCCCCCCCCCCCCCGTCCCCCGCCATTGACCCCCTATATTAATTTCCGGCAGACTTCTCTACAAAACGAGAACAAGTCGACTACAGTGCCACACGAAACCACTTCTTGTGCATGACAGATTTGCAAGAATATTCATAGCAAAAATAGTAGGTTGGCATTACAATTACTTCTAAATTCAGCCTCGATCTTTCGTATCATGTCCCCCTGCGTATGGGTCTTCATATGTTATTTTCTCTGCACCTCCACATGTATTCGTCGGAAGTTCGTGATAACGCAACCTTCGTCAAAACCATATAATTTCCACAGACACTGCACTTGCAAAATTGAGCAATGATGCCCAATGATTGCAAAAATTTTATAGTTGATTTACGGTCACTCATTTTCTGAAGCAGAATTTTCGCAGTAAAAACAACTGACTCATCCATAACGAACAGCGTAAGGAATCAAGACCTTAAAAATCACGACTGCTTTCATTAACAAATTACGAGATGAAAACAAAACAATCTACATTGAGTTTTTAATATCCGCGGGTAAAGAGCAAGTCCAGAGAAATCATTTAACCTTCATCGACAGCAATCTGAGGCACGAACAAAATAACATCACACATTACGTCATTGCTCAAAGCCGACGAGTGGTATCGGACACTAGAACTGACCCGAATAGTGGAATAGCACACTGCCAAATAATTTGAAAAAAAAACGAAATTTAGTAATTTTTTTGATATTAAAAACTTCAATACATAGTACTGATGGTCCAAAATTATTGTGAAACATCAATACTGTGTACCTAAGTTTTTAACATGTCATGTTCCAAGTATCGACGGAATATTCCATACATAACGACGGATTTTTCCATAAATTCCATGAAGCGTTTACTAACAAATCTGCCATGGCTGCAATACATGTATTTGACGATTAGTTTAGGACCAACTGATTCATTTTCAGGCCTGACCTACTAAGGCTGCACTGAAAGTGCGTGATCTTAATAACACTTTCAGTGCAGCCTCTGTAGGTCAGGATTGAGAATGAACCCATTAGTTCCGATGTACTGCAGCTGTGACAGATTTGTTAATAAACACTTCATGAAATATTAAAAAAGGTCGCTGTCCTGTATGAAAAAAATGTTGAAACCGATAAAAAAACCATAAATTGTTTGGTTTTCTACAGGGGCCTTTAAGGCATCACGAAGTTATTTTCACCTGATTGTACATGCTATTCTGTTTCGCACAGCTCAGTAGGTCACATAATTGGGACATCACTAGTGCATTAAGCACTTTCATTGGCTCCACTGTTTTAAATTTCAGCAGTATTCTCAGCTAGGGCTAACAGGCGTTCTGTACTAGGTGTATTTTTATAGGATATTACTATAGGTGGAAGGTAAGGCAAATTTATGTGTTTCCGAGCCACTATTTTAGTACCTTGAATGTATACCGGTATAAAATACATATCCATAGTTTCACGTAAAGCTCTAGATTTGTACAGTAGTATACCGCTACAATCTGAAACGCCATAATGCTACTCGGACGATTATCTTACAGAATTTTGCAATAATGTCAAGAAGAAACTTACCAGTAAATTTGATTCTTTTTTTTCGAGAACCATCTTCGTTTGGGAACTAAAAGTCAAATTTATGTCAACAACAAAAATGGACCATAATCTTCCTAAATGTCAATATTCAAAGAACAAAGTACAGGCACAGAGTATAAACTTACGTATTCCACCGATAGTAGCTGAATCCAAAGGTTTTATCATGTATTCTTCGTTTTCAAAAGAAGCTCATAAAATTTTTGTTTAATGAAATAAGAAGTTAGCTGTAAAAACATGCATACTGGACAAATGAGTTACTCAACAAAAATCAAATTGCTGAATGTTGTTTCGGTTTTCGAACCCCACCGTTTAGTGGGCCAAGAGGAGTCCTTGAACACTGAAGTAATTGTAGTGGCACTTCTTGATGAATATTTTCAAATGTGTTTGTGTATAGCGCTGTTAGTTTTTATATTTTCGTTTATTTCGAAAGATATTATTTTTTAATTTCTACTATTAGATAAAATGTGTTTTCTGTTTCTGCGGGATTATTGCATTTCATCTAATTGTCGATCTTCTTTATTGCGTGATATAGACAAGGTTGCAGGTCCGAATATTGCGGCTGATTCTGCTGATAATTCTGAAGATAGCAGGAGTATTGATAGTGAAACTCCGAGAGTGAGTTCACTATCCTCAAAGTGCTTGAAGAGATTAGAAACCAGACGACCCCCGTTAGTTTCTTGTAAAAGTATGTTGTGTTACAATAACCGTATCCATTTCGATACTTCTGATACTTGAGCGTACGTATTTTCGTAACTGTATGTCGGGCACTCCACTTGAGCTACATAATTTATTTTGCCATGCTAGTTTCGATTATTTTACATTTTTGTTTACTTCTTACTTTGTATCTTGTTCTCCCTTTCAGCTGGGGACATTTTTACGATATTCGATATTCTCTTTTAGGTTCGGTAAGTTTTCTTTTATTAATATGCTACTGATCATCGTTGTTGTGACTTGTTTAATTTTGCTCAATGTACAACGTTCAAGTGATGACTACCTGTTTTAGTATGCCCAAAAGCCGCACGGGATTAGCCGAGCGGTCTGGGGCGCTGCAGTCATGGACTGTGCGGCTGGTCCCGGCGGAGGTTCGAGTCCTCCCTCGGGCGTGGGTATGTGTGTTTGTCCTTACGATAATTTAGGTTAACTAGTGTGTAAGCTTAGGGACTGATGACGTTAGCAGCTAAGTCCCACAAGATTTCACACATATTTGAATATTTTGAACAGTATGCCCAAAGACGTTACATTCGATGTATTGATTACGTAATATAACTTTTAGTCGCCATGTTCTCTAAGTCGTTGGTCAAACTAGATACGAGATACCTAATTTCCAGTTTTTCCCACTGACTTTTCGCTCTCGAGTGGTACGTCCGTTTTTCAGAATAGTGACGGAGTAATCTTCTGTTCATTGTCGTTTATTGAATGTTACTCAACGCTAGATATTAGAACACTTTTAGACGTAAGCAAGCGCATCTGGTGATTAATAATATTGTTGAAAATACATTGAATAGCCAAAGAAAGTGGTATAGGCATGTGTATTCACATATAGAGATACGTAAACAGGCTGAATACGGAGCTGCGTTTGGCAACGCCTATATAAGACAATAAGCGTCTGGCGCAGTTGTTAGATCGGTTACTGCTGCTACAATGGTAGGTTATCAAGATATTTAAGTGAGTTTGAATGTGGTGTAATAGTCGGCGCACGAGCGATGGGACACAGCATCACCGTGGTAGCGATGAAGTGGGAATTTTCTCGTACGACCATTTCCCGAGTGTACCGTGAATATCAGGAATCCGGTAAAACATCAAATCTGAGACATCGCTGAGGCTGGAAAAAGATCCCACAAGAACGGGACCACCGACGACTGAAGGGAGTCCTTCAAAGTGATGGAAGTGCAAGCCATTCGCAAATTGCTGCAGATTTCAATGCAGGGCCATCAACAAGCGTCAGCGTGCGAACCATTCAACGAAACATCATCGATATGGACTTTCGGAGCCGAAGGCCTACTCGTGTAGCCTTGATGGCAACGCGACACAAAGCTTTATCCCTTGCCTGGGCTCTTCAGTACCGACATTGGACTTTTAATGACTGGAAACATGTTGGCTGGTCGGACGAGTCTCGTTTCAAATTGTATCGATCGGGTGGACGTGTACGAGTATGGAGACAACCTCATTAACCCATGGGTCCTGCATGTCAGCAGGAGACTGTTCGAGAAAGTAGAGGCTCTATAATGGTGTTGGACGTGTGCAGCTGGCGTGATATGGGACCCCTGATACGTCTAGATGCGACTCTGACAGGTGATACGGACGTAAGCATCCTGTCTGATCACCTGCATCCATTCGCGTCCATTATGCATTCCGACGGACTTGGACAATTCCAGCAGGACAATGCGACACACCACACGTCCAGAATTGCTACAGAGTGGCTCCAGGAACACTCTTCTACTTTCGCTGGTCACCAGACATTAACATTACTGAGCATATTTGGGATGCCTTGCAACGTGCTGTTCATAAGGGATCTCTACCCCTCGTGCTCTTTCGGATTTATGGAGAGCACTGCAGTATTCATGGTGTCAGTTCCCTCCAGCACTGCTTCAGACATTAGTCGAGTCAATGCCACGTCGTGTCGCGGCACTTCTGCCTGCTCACGGGGGCTCTACCCGATATTATTCAGGTGTACGAGTTTCTTTGGCTCTCAAGTGTACGAGTACCTACTGCGTACGGCGCGATTGATACAGGATGCTGAAAAAAAGCGTCAAATATTTTGAGAGGTGGAAGTACTCGCCGAGACAAGGAAAATAAGTCAAATATACATGGGCGCGAGAACGCACACTAGTGAGATTTAGACACTTGATAGGAGGACAGAAAAATGTTTGTTGCGCATGTGAACACAGTCGTCATATTGTCTTTCGATCAACAGGATCAATAGAGTGTTTTGATGTCTCTCTGCATCACAGCACTCTAGGTCCACATTAGTCTATGCTTTAGCTAGTGTGTAGCCAATGGTAAATTACTAGCAACTCTGAGTATGTATCATGGTGTCTTACTACTTACACATATGATTTCATTTTTGTGTTTACTGTTATTGTGCTGTTTCTATGTAAGAATGGTTCAGTACATTTTCTTTCTTCAAACCATTTGTTAGCAATGGAGGCAGTCTAATTAACAGATGATAGGGTGGAAATTATTTCTGCTTTGGTTTAGCAAGTTATGGTGGTCGGTTGTGCATTTTTCTTACTATCCCTATGATACTGGAGTCCGATCCCTGGTGACCTGCAGATAAGGGAAGCACCCCGTACGATCAAGCAAATTAATGAAAGGAAATAATATTGTCATACGACGGAGACGTCTTACTGAATGATAACTAGCAGGGTTGGCTCAATCAAATAAGACAATATGGGTTCCACACCACACATAAACATATTAATGAGGGGAGGGATCATCGAAGCTATAAAAGAAACAAGTGGTCACTATAACAATCGAATTAATTATCAAAAAGCAAAACGCAAGATAAGCAACTGAGTATTGAATACTTGGCCAAGGGGTTGCACTGGTTAACTCTAACCTTGCACAGGTGGGTAAGGACGATAAAAGCAAAGTTATGCGAATAATACACGAATGTGACCAGTCCTGTAAGCGTTGTTAGAACATGACAGGAAGGATACGGAAAAATAGGCCGGAACACCAAGAGAGTGCCAAAATGCGTACTGAAATCAGAGAAATTAGCTGTGAAGTATAAAGCAAAATACAGTAACTGACTCCTGAAAGGAATGTCCCTATGGTGTCCGGCAATCGGCACACTTGCTGGTCTTACCAAACTTGTAGCGTAATGCAGCAGCAGTGGCGATAGTGGCTAGATATTCTGACTGCAGGCCTCTCTCTGTCCTCAGTATTCAAGTGGAAACATCTTTCTCTGTGGCACGCATCATCCAGCAACAACTTTTTACTCTTCCAATTCTAAACACGAAGCCGTCACCATGCCATCGCTTAGCGTGAATGCTTTCTGGATGCTCTGTAACTTGGCTGTCTTTCACCAGAACGAGAACTAGCCAGCTAGTTGTGACAGATATTGCAGGTACCGTGCTGTAAAACTTAAGTAACGATGTTAAGCAATCTCCCTCTTTCGTACTTTTGCTTTTTCCAGTAGTGCTCTGGAGTGAGAAGGCAGGCAGGAAATCTCTCCCACTCTGCGGTACAATTTCGAGACAGACCTATGAGACAGCCGACTTCCAGGCATGGATGAGAAAGTGCGTGCTCTAGGAGAAGTAGCAGTAAGAACCAACCAGAATGCTGGATTTTGAAATTCATATCGAATGTTGATTTGTTTCGTCGCTCCTGATACAACCGAGATTCACACGCTAGCATCTTGGAGGTGACAACTGGTTAGAGATTCCTTATCTTACTAAAAGGCTTGCACGAGCAGTGCTGTGTTTCTTTGACAGAAAAAAGAATTCTTATATTTTCGTAGTCAGCTTGTAAGCTCCCAACTGTGCAATCCCTTCAACATACTATAAAGAGAGAAGTGGAAACGAGGCAATAAAAGGGACAGTCAGTAGAATACTGAAACTCAATTGCAGTTCTTTTGCAGCGTCAGTGACTGACTATTTGATTAAGGGAAATAAGCATAAAAATATTCTGAAATATGTTGGATGGCAGTTTTAGAGGAAATTGGCCACCAAACTCTATGAATCCGTGTCCTCGGATTTGAAAAAAATCCAGGGCACAGAGTACCATCAGTTCAGCTGATTTTTCCAGAGTTCTAGGGAAACAGGTTCCCTGGCACCCCAAAAAGTAAACAGTGGGAGTCCACAACCAGTTAGCAGAGCTGAGATGAAGAAGCATATCCTACATTGAGCTGCTGAAAAACTACACTACAACATACCTCGAACCACGCAAGAGACAACAGACAACCTAATGATCACACCAAAGCGTACCCTGGAGCAGTGTGATACAGGAATGACCTGACAACGCTTGGGACCTTGATGACTGAGTGCCAACATACACTACTGGCCATTAAAATTGCTACACCACGAAGATGACATGCTACAGACGCGACCTTCAACCGACAGGAAGAAGATGCTGTGACATGCAAATGATTAGCTTTTCAGAGCATTCACACGAGGTTGGCGCCGGTAGCGACACCTACAACGTGCTGACATGAGGAAAGTTTCCACCCGATTTCTCGTACACAAACAGCAGTTGAAAGGCGTTGCCTAGTGAAACGTTGTTGTGATGCTTCGTGTAAGGAGGAGAAACGCGTACCAACACGTTTCCGACTTTGATAAAGGTCGGATTGTAGCCTATCGCGATTGCGGTTTATCGTATCGCGACATTGCTGCTCTTGCGTTGGTCGAGATCTAGTGACTGTTAGCAGAATATGGAATCGGTGGGTTCAGGAGGGTAAAACTGAACGCCGTGCTGGATCCCAACGGCCTCGTATCACTAGCAGTCGAGATGAGAGGCATCTCATCCGCATGGTTGTAACGAATCGTGCAGCCACGTCTCGATCCCTGAGTCAACAGATGGGGACGTTTGCAAGACAACAACCATCTGCACGAACAGTTCGACGACGTTTGCAGCAGCATGGACTATCAGCTCGGAGACCACAGCTGCTGTTACTCTTGACGCTGCATCACAGACAGGAGCGCCTGCGATGGTGTACTCAACGACGAACCTGGGTGCATGAATGGCAAAACGTCATTTCTTCGGATGAATCCAGATTCTGTTTACAGCATCATGATGGTCGCATCCGTGTTTGGCGACATCGCGGTGAACGCACATTGGAAGCGTGTATTCGTCATCGCCATACTGGCGTATCACCCGGTGTGATGGTATGGGGTGCCATTGGTTACACGTCTCGGTCACCTCTGGTTCGCATTGTCGGCACTTTGGACAGTTGACGTAACATTTCAGATGTAGTACGACCCGTGGCTCGACCCTTCATTCGATCCCTGCGAAACCATACATTTCAGCAGGATAATGCACGACCGCATGTTGCAGGTCCTGTACGGCCCTTTCTGGATATAGAAAATGTTCGACTGCTGTCCTGGCCAGCACATTCTCCAGATCTCTCACCAATTGGAAACATCTGGTCAATGGTGGCCGAGCAACTGGCTCGTCACAATACGCCAGTTACTGCTTTTGATGAACTTGTAACCTCCCCCTCACTTATCGACCTTAATGACAGTGAAAAATTAAACCGCGTGTACCTAATGGAAATTTGGGAAAAGAAATCGTCGCTGAAGTTAATCTGTCGGTAAAGAGGGAGGAAAGGGTTACATCTAAATGAAAGGAAAAATGCAAATGAAACTGGTGGAAATTAATTTTGAAAAGGGGTAAAGTTAATGAAGAAAGTAAATGTGCGGCCGTTACGTTAACAATTAACTAGCGGTAATTAGATATTTGAGATTTGGGGGAAATTACGGTCGCCAGTCCTAAGGACAATTACTATAGTAACTGAAAAAGAAAGGTAATTACACATATAATTAGCACTAGAAGCGTGGCAACTGAAGGTTGAAACGTGTAGTGTGAAAACTGAAAGTTTGTCAGAAGTAATAACTTTCGCTGCACTCTGACTTAATTTAGCAAAAGAATTAATAAAACCGGAAAACTGAAAGTTAATTTAGTGACTGAAATTAATAAGAAGCTTTCTTTCTTAAGCACATCGAAATTCAGTAAAATACGGTTAGTCTTGGACTACCTCAACATTCATTTCAAAAGCTACTTGAATCTGCGTGATTTAGAAATAAGAGATTAAACTTTGAACTTGAATTAAATGATTCTGAACAATTAACAATAGTAAAATTTAGTACATACCAAGCTGAGCTGCAGTCACAGGTAAGCTAAAATACGGTAACAAAACTCGCACTCTTAATTTGTGCTTGTGTAATCTAAATATTGTAGCCAGCTATGAATACCTTAACTGAACTTTGAAATTAAAGCAGTGAAATCGAATGATGCTGGCGTTTGAATCTCAACGACACTCGGGTTCATTCCGGAAAAGAAAGGGACCCTGCTTGGCAATGCAATTGGGACAATGAGCAACAAAGGTTCATGCTACGTTGCTGTAATTTTGTGATTTGAACAGTTTGAAAAGCTGAGGTCTGCCATACAGTTCTGAAACTTTACGTGCTTCCAGTCTTCCTTGTTGGCTGATTAAAGGTTTGAAGCCGTCGATCGAGGAGGTGGCGACAGTCACTCATTGTCGGCCGTCGCTGTTGCAGAAGCTGGATGTTGGCGCGCCTTCTTCTCGACACGGTCACCAGACGAAACGGGCTCTTGATGTGCGCCAGCTAATGCTTCCTGTCCGCGACACCATGTCAGAAACTATCATCGCAAGTCGAGCGCAA
Organism: Schistocerca americana; assembly: GCF_021461395.2. Taxonomy (NCBI): domain Eukaryota; kingdom Metazoa; phylum Arthropoda; class Insecta; order Orthoptera; family Acrididae; genus Schistocerca; species Schistocerca americana. The sequence continues at coordinate 519,283,923 of NC_060119.1, read as the reverse complement.
TTACATGCTGCCAAACCCCGAAAGCGCGGCAACTCGCGGGAGCTTCACACAACACACCTGCTCCACTCGCTCCCCCAGCCAGACTCCCTCTGCCCGCGCTCCACGCGGCAGAGTTAACACTACCAAAGATCCTACACACTTTGATTCTTCACACGACCTATCGATGTAATCGTTCGATAGCAGTTTTCCCTAGGCAAGACCCAGCGTAAAAATACAAATAATATTTACGAAACAAACCAATTATTCATCGACATAAGTGCATAAATAAATAAATAAATAAATATATATATATATATATATATATACAAACAGTAAAACATTTGCAATATATAAAGAGACAGAAATGTCATATCTTGAGGTAACAAAACAAGGAAAAAAAATAATAGTACAATAGATGGAAATAGGAGGATATGCATTTCTGGCGTTACAAACTGTGGTATCGTGTTGAAGCTGCATTGGCAGCTGTACCTGTACACGCCATCCAAGCTCTGTTTGACTCAATGCCCAGGCGTATGAAGGCCGTTATTAAGGCCAGAGGTGGTTGTTCTGGGTACTGATTTCTCAGGATCTATGCACCCAAATTGCGTGAAAATGTAATCACATGTCAGTTCTCGTATAAAATATTTGTCCAATAAATGCCCGTTTATCATCTGCATTTCTTCTTGGTGTAGCAATTTTAATGGCCAGTAGTGTAGATCAAATGACAGCCAGGGCCAAATATCGTACCGAGCGAGGTCGCGCAGTGGCTAGCACACTGGATATTCTTTTTGGAAGGACGACGGTTCAAACCCGCGTCCTGTCATCCTGACTTTGGTTTTCCGTGATTCCCCTACATCGCTTCAGGTAAGTGCCGGAATGGTTCCTGTGAAAGGGCACTGTCGACTTCCTTCCCCATCCTTCCCTAATTCAATGGGACCGATTACCCCGCTCTTTGGCCCTTTACCCCGAATCAACCGACCAAACAAATATCTTTCAGTCCCTTCTATCAACAAGAGTTCAAGCTTCCATATCCTAGAATACGTGTGTCTGAGGACACAGATTAATTTACCTTATTTCCCTTGTCTCCGTGAGGAACACCAAGGGTCAAAGTATTCCACACTTTTTAAAATAGCGCATGCAGTCTGCTCTGAACGTCTAGAATCCTAATCTGAGTATGAGATTAAGAACCAACTAGTAACCTCCCTTAGTCCAAATTCTTTAAAAAAAGGAACTCCGACGTATAAAACAGCTTAAAAAGTCTGATAACTTTACAAATGAGTTAATGTGCTAAATATTTGACTTTAAAAATGAAAAACGTTCGTGGTTGAAGACACGAAACCCAAGTTACAGTAAGTTGATTTTATTAGTTTCAGATTATTCACTCACAGACTAATGAAAAAAATCAGAACCAAAACTGGTAAACAAAAAATTAATAAACCATTTATATGTTTATGTAAAATCCTTGTCGCAAATAGTGCATAGTGTTCAACCCTTTATTTTATGCTGATCTTAGCAAATGTCAATTATATATAAGGAAAGTCGTTAAAATGTAATTTAACAACACAGTTTTGTGCAAATATTATGTTATCAGTTTTGTAATTTTTTAATTCGTTAATCATAGCCGTATATAGTAGAGTAATATGAGAAATTTCTTCCAACAAAGTTTTTTAATTCTATCAATATTCGTAAAACTGTTGCTGTTTACATTTTTATAAAAACTAGTTTTTCTTCTAAGCCAAATGTCGTACAGTAATATAATTTTGTAGATAAATTCAGTAGTATGTTTGCATGTTGTCCGCAAAATGGGTAGCGAATAGAGTTACTAGTAAAGAAACAATAAATTAAAACGTCACGCTTCACCCCGAATTTCTACCGTATGAACAACGAACTTCTAAAGGGATCAAAACTTTTCCTTTAGTTATTTTGCAGGGCTGTAAGCGAAGCAATGTTTAGAATAGGTTTGAAATTATGTTTAAAGATTGTTGGAAGTCGCTAAATTCTCTCTTTATAAAACACCAGATGAATATAGTCTGGGTAGTTTACGCCCTGATTTAAGAGAAGTAGTGTTTACGCATCTCACTGTTTAATGACTTTTATATACTGAACTATGTGTCGTACACTGATTTTGGTGTTGCATCCGGTGGTATATGGTGCGTTGCACAGGAGTGGTAAGTGGCTGGGAGTTGTGGGGGCATAAATACTTACCAGGTTTAAAAACGCTAATTAAAAACACAATCCAGCAAATCAGAGAGCACGAGTATAATTAAAATATAAGGCAAAATTACTTACACTCAAATACAACAAATACCCGTGACGTTAATTTCGAACATAAAACGCCAATTCGACAAAATTCGTAGGTCTTAAAATATTTGTAACTTTCAATGAACATTAGAGCACAAGGTGAGTCAACGAACCTACAACTAATTGGTTATACAATCTGGAAGAAACAATAATGGAATACGTTAGCTAGACACAAATTCAGTATACAAGTCGCAAATAAAATACGAATGAGAACAACACCTGAACCTAATACTTATTCTGGCAATCAGCTAAAGACATCATGTAACAGACAACTTCAACAACACAGAAAAAGAACTGCACTCTGTCGAAATAAAGACAAGACAGACAGGTCCAGTAAAATCAAAAACTAGGCAAACCGGTTAGATGTAAGAAGATCACCACTTTACAAAACTTAATAATAATATCCAAGCATACCATCTAGGGTCTAATTCACAGAAATCTTCAACACTTGAAACATATTTCAACTAAGCATACCCAGGATTTGCAACAGCCCCACTGTTACGACAGTAGCAAACAGGAAAACACTAAACCTTCCAACTGCTAGCATAACTTAAAAGTGAATTGCAACAAGGATGAAAGTGACTGCACAACCAAATGTTTCCGTCAAGCATCGCGGGCATAACATTGTTTTTTGAGCGCACAAGACTGGCAATATCCACGTGTGTATAGTCACCACGCCAGTCACCATTCGCCACCAGGAAAGAGGGCCGATGTCCTCACGTGGATGACAAGTTCCGTTAGCAGCTGGCTCAGCCCCGGACTCCACCACGCTGCTCCATTGCTGGCCACGCGCACTTGCAGCTCTGCCCGTACTGCTCACACTTGTCTTGTTGCTCCCTTGTTATCTTCCTCGGTAGCTGTCCACAGACTGAAGTTTCCGGCCGTGGCTCTGTGCAACTGGAGCGTGGCGGCGCTGTCGACGGGCCACCATGCTTGAGGCGACTTGGGGGTGACCAGATGACAAGCTACGCTGGAAATTCTAAACTGGATTTCCCGCATGCTGGATTAATTGCATGACAGTAACTTCTGTTTATCAGTTCGATATACAGACAGCTAAATTTGCAAGATTGACTTCTTATTTAATTCATGGCTAGTTTCAGGTTGCCTGAACCCATTTTCGAATCATCCCGAGAGACAAGACCGTATTTTCTAAATAGCGTATACGCCATGTCAAGATTATCCACATACAAATAAGTAAGTCAAGTTCAACCATGAACAATTACAGTATAATGAAAACTGCGGTGATATTATCTAAAATGTTATTGAAGCTATAGCAAGTTGCTGAATTATTATTAATCGACGCTTATATCGATAGTTTGCTTTTTATGTCTAGACGGTCTACATGAGTTTTCTTTTCAACGTAAAAACTGTAACTGTATAGTGTTGATAACTATGCATTTACTTGTATCAACTCCTATATTGTGAACTACTTCTACCGCAGCCCCAAAGATGTCTCTAGTGCGGTAAAGCCAACTTGATCTAAAAGCCAAAATTGGATATTTAGCAGTCTTTTCCATAGCAATCTACGTTCTGACGCCAGTGCAGAACAATACGATTATAATGGAAACCCATACGCGCTGTGGTTGTTTGTGGCTTCACCAGGTGGTGCCGCCGCAGTGTCCAGCGGTTACTGCACGCCAGAGAGATTTGACAATAGTGCCGCAACGGTACCCGCAGCTTGCGTGCGAAATCAGCGTTCATTGGAATGCAGTTTGTTGCTTAATCACTTTGTTATTCCTCTTAGATTTGTTTGTTTTATGAGCTAGATGTCAGAGCTCTCATTTCGCTGAAAAATGTGGAGGAGAAACTGAAAAGGTGGCTGAAATATGAGTTACGCGATGATGGAAAATCCTACACTACTAAAAGAAAAGAAAAAAAAAAAAAATAAATAAATAAATAAATAATTAAGAAAGCGGCAAACTGGTATGTCTTCCTGCCTTGTAGGAGTCCTGAATACCGGATTCCTTATCAACTACAGCTTCATCTTTGTGTATAACGTCACAACTGTGCAGGTCACTGAAAAGCAGAGTGGTTTTGTTACTATATGTTTCTCTTGTCGCTAATGGTGCCTTTGACACCACACAACACAATTTCTAAGTTTTTCTCAGATTGAAAGACAAGCGAAACATCCTAAACTTCCAAATGTAGGAGACCCTGAAAATATCATTACTATCATTAATACTGTTAGTTCGTCTCGATTCAACAATGTTTTAGATTCAGTTTTGACAGAGTTTTAAGAAAATACATCAGCTCGTCGATGCTTGATATTAGCTAGGCTTCATGGTTGCAGATTATAAAGAATATCCTGCAGTCGTTTACTGCCAGAAAAAGAGATAGTGATCCCCTTCATAGCGTGAAACTGTACATTCTGAAACGTGGAACCCTTCTCCATCACAAGAGATGAGCGGATATGTCGTGGTTGTCTTCTGTAGTGCCCTCGAGCGAGACAAGAAAAAGGGCGTTCGTCCTATTCTTGAATTTTGTGATGGAAGGAAACATGCAATTTTATAATAGCGTTATAAGTTACTAATAACTTAGTGGACTTAGATCACACTGAGCAATTCAACATGGCATCGATCTTGCCTGAGTATAAAGGATATTAAAAAATCTGTTTGATCTTGTTATCTAACAACTGCTGCTGGTAAATCTTTCTGGGAATAAGGTCGTGGTCTACGAAACTCTTCTGTTCCTAACGTTTGGTTCAGAACTGCGCTGGTCATTGTCAGAGGCGTTGCTCTTTGCTGAGTCTTGAGTCGGCAAGACTCAGCGGAGGAGCAACGCCTCTGAAGATGTCGAGCGCAGTTCTGGACGAAACGTTAGGAACAGAAGAGTTTCGTGGACCACGACCTTATACCCCGAAAAGTTAACCAGCAGCAATGTCATCCTGTCATGAAAGCCTTCATTCTATCTAAAGTTGTTGGTGTAGCTGTAAACGTTCATATTCTCAACAGTTAACAGGAGAATAAATATAGAATTTGTTTAAATTCTGCCAAAAAGATTTTTCGTTCTCAGATAAAAATATTTTTGGCACTTAGATCACTACAGAAGCATTATTCAGAAATTTAAATTTTTATTCGAAAGGCCGAACTTCATAAATTGTGTGAACAAATAGAGGTAAAGTAAACAGTGGAGCGGTTTTGGTATAAAAGCAGTACACTCTGCTACTTCAGTATCGTATCTTGAGCATCAAACTGGTAGCAAATCTATTTAAGAGGAAACTAACCACCACACTCTTGGAAAAGCACACTCATTATACGGCTGAGACAGGTAGCAAAGGATAAATAACACGAAAACTTGTGGATGATTTGTCTACCATCTCAGGTTTGCAAATAAATGATTATAACAATATATTTCGCAATAGAAAGAAAAACTGAAAATATACTCGATATACATCAAATATGTTTCAGAACGATAAAGATAATAAGCACGGTTATTAGAATACGTGGTAGGGACTGCAGGATAAGTACGCGCAGTAGTAAACTGCGCCTGTGAATCATAGATGAACCCAATATGAGGCCGCCACCGCTCAGTCACCGACCACTGCCATAAGATTCTGTGATCTCACTGCGTTTTTGAGTAAATGCAAGGTTATTTAAGTGAGTATGAGATCTTAACGGCTGACTGACGACTAACTGAAGAGTTACGCTACAGTCTATTGAGAGGTTCCGAGAACATATTTTGATTTATGCTCAATGAAAAAAAATGTTCTGCTGAGAGCTCGCAAGTTGTGCTAACCACTGCAGATATCGAAGGAATCAGGTTTCATATATTTCCTAAGGACAATAAAACAAGCAAAAAATGGGTTATTGCTTCTAAACATACCGATTAGATTTCAGCTGTTGATGCTTATGTATTGTCAATGTATTTTGCTGTTTCGGTTTATGAAATAGTTTTGAAAAGTGAACTGTGAATCTCCCTCCGAAAAGCTACTTGAAGCTTGATGCTGTTCCAAATCCTGTCCTCCAGAGCTGATTAAGAGGGTAATAAAGAACCGAATAATTAGTCTAATTTCGGCGCAGCAACGAAGTTACCAAGAAAGTAGAAGACATTTTATAGGTAAATGTATTATTAATGCGATGATGAGCATTTGTACCAACAATTATAAATTATGGTAAAAGAAATAAAAGAATTTAGACATGTTGTTGTTGTTGTGGTCTTCAGTCCTGAGACTGGTTTGATGCAGCTCTCCATGCTACCCTATCCTGTGCAAGCTTCTTCATCTCCCAGTACCTACTACAACCTACATCCTTCTGAATCTGCTTAGTGTATTGATCTCTTGGTCTCCCTCTACGATTTTTACCCTCCACGCTGCCCTCCAATGCTAAATTTGTGATCCCTTGATGCCTCAAAACATGTCCTACCAACCGATCCCTTCTTCTAGTCAAGTTGTGCCACAAACTTCTCTTCTCCCCAATCCTATTCAATACCTCCTCATTAGTTACGTGATCTACCCACCTTATCTTCAGCATTCTTCTGTAGCACCACATTTCGAAAGCTTCTATTCTCTTCTGGTCCAAACTGGTTATCGTCCATGTTTCACTTCCATACATGGCTACACCCCATACAAATACTTTCAGAAACGACTTCCTGACACTTAAATCTATACTCGATGTTAAAAAATTTCTCTTCTTCAGAAACGATTTCCTTGCCATTGCCAGTCTACATTTTATATCATCTCTACTTCCACCATCATCAGTTATTTTACTCCCTAAATAGCAAAGCTCCTTTACTACTTTAAGTGTCTCATTTCCTAATCTAATCCCCTCAGCATCACCCGATTTAATTTGACTACATTCCATTATCCTCGTTTTGCTTTTGTTGATTTTCATCTTATATCCTCCTTTCAAGACACTGTCCATTCCGTTCATCTGCTCTTCCAAGTCCTTTGCTGTCTCTGACAGAATTACAATGTCATCGGCGAACCTCAAAGTTTTTACTTCTTCTCCATGAATTTTAATACCTACTCGAATTTTTCTTTTGTTTCCTTTACTGCTTGCTCAATATACAGATTGAATAACATCGGGGAGAGGCTACAACCCTGTCTCACTCCTTTCCCAACCACTGCTTCCCTTTCGTGCCCCTCGACTCTTATAACTGCCATCTGGTTTCTGTACAAATTGTAAATATCCTTTCGCTCCCTGTATTTTACCCCTGCCACCTTCAGAATTTGAAAGAGAGTATTCCAGTTAACGTTGTCAAAAGCTTTCTCTAATAAGTCTACAAATGCTAGAAACGTAGGTTTGCCTTTTCTTAATCTTTCTTCTAAGATAAGTCGTAAGGTTAGTATTGCCTCACGTGTTCCAACATTTCTACGGAATCCAAACTGATCTTCCCCGAGGTCCGCTTCTACCAGTTTTTCCATTCGTCTGTAAAGAATTCGCGTTAGTATTGTGCAGCTGTGACTTATTAAACTGATAGTTCGGTAATTTTCACATCTGTCAACACCTGCTTTCTTTGGGATTGGAATAATTATATTCTTCTTGAAGTCTGTGGGTATTTCGCCTGTCTCATACATCTTGCTCACCAGATGGTAGAGTTTTGTCATGACTGGTTCTCCCAAGGCCATCAGTAGTTCTAATGGAATGTTGTCTACTCCCGGGGCCTTGTTTCGACTCAGGTCTTTCAGTGCTCTGTCAAACTCTTCACGCAGTATCTTATCTCCCATTTCTTCTTCATCTACATCCACTTTCATTTCCATAATATTGTCCTCAAGTACATCGCCCTTGTATAAACCCTCTATATACTCCTTCCACCTTTCTGCCTTCCCTTCTTTGCTTAGAACTGCGTTGCCATCTGAGCTCTTTAATTTTCCTGTAGGCAGTATCTATCTTACCCCTTTTAGACATAAGAATACAGATTTACAGGATCGCCTCACTCTGCAATGTTCAGCTACATAAAATTTTAAAAAGTGATTGAGGATTCTTTTTTTGACTGTCAACAAGGAGTGTTTATGAAAGGACGACGCACTTAATGGTTATCTATAGATATCGCAAAGACTATGAACTTATGTTGTATATCTTATAAAGCGTTATGTTTTGTCAGGAATTTATTGGAATATTATATTTCTAGTGCAGTCACTGCTAAAAGAAGACTCGGGCAGTTTAGCCTTCCGCAAGGTTTTAAAATATAAAATTAATACCGTCAAAACCCAATCGAAGCTATTTACTAAATTTGAAAAAGACATAGTTCTTAGTTTTGATGAAAGGAAAGTCAATAGTAACTTATGTTTTGACCAGGTAGAGGAGATTATCAGAGAATAATACAACAATGCTCAAGTTATAGTCATCAGAACTTACGTAGGAAAATGGATGCAGCCCATTTATTTTGACTCTAAGAAGGCCTTTTCTAAGTAATAGGTTTTTCAATTTAAATCTAAAGCATTTATTTGTGGTATGAGGTCTTCAAATATAAAACTTGTAGGGAATTTAAAGGTTACATTTAACGCCTCAGGATTCGAAAATCCATCTGATCAAAACAGAAAACTGTACTTTTTGCAACATGTCTCATATGCCTTTAAACTGTTAAGGATTGATATGCTTGACGATGGATATCAAATTAAGTGCGGTAGTTTGCTCACAAAACAAGTGTTCATCAAGTCAGATGAACTTTAGGGCAATTGCATAGATTTATAAAACGCCCATCAACTGATCATGAACAGTTTCTTTGTTGTCGGTACGGAAAGGCAAATTGTAAGGAAAGCAACAGTGCTGTTTTCTCTCATTACAGGACAAGCCATCTGCTATTACCTTCAAAAGATCAGCTATACTAGTGAGGCTGTAAAAGTCATAAGTGATGAATTTGACGTGCTGAACTCCAGAGCTTTTGTTCATGAATATAAATGAAAAGTGCATATGGTAATTGTTTATCAGGACAAGATGGCGCTTTAGACAAACTGTATTACCTCATTCTCACAATGAGAGCTACGAAAAGGAAAGAGGAGGAAAAGTAAAAAGAACAGAAATTAAAGTGTGCCTAAGAAATTCAACGTATACCAAAAGCAAATGAGAAGAATGGTACGAGAAAATCAAAAAGAAAGAAATCTTCTAATGATTTGTTGCCTTTGCAGAAGGACTTTTCCCTGTCTGTAAATAGCCTACATTCTTTGTTGAAAGAGTTAAAACTGAAATGCTACACAAACGCCATGTCAACAAAATGCAGTTAGGATGTACTTGAGAATTTCTTTTTTAAAATAAGAGAATGAGGGAGATTCTGCAACCATCCTTTGATTGTCAGCGTCTCCAAAAGAATCAAGACTTTGAATCTGAGCTGTAACGCGAGCGAATCCGTATCAGAAGACACATGCAACATCCAAAAACCAATTGACACTATACGTGCTGGAGTTAACCGGAAACTCAAGATACAGCTATAGAACCGTCTTCTCTAAGCGAAAAGCCTCAGATTCATCGTAATCTAAATAAATTAAAATAAGACAGGAAGTTCTGTTTCTGATTGTAAGCTCTGAGCTGTAATAATAAATGAAATGTCATAATGTGAAAGCAAAGTTGTATTATAATAATCATTAATCGTTGTAACGAAAAGGGAAGTCTTTCATACTGTAAAAGTTACCAATATGACTGCAAGAATTATACGTTTTGCAAAACTAATCACAAAAGCTGCCTCTGAATAACAGAAATTGGCCCTGATTGAAAAAAAATGAAAATTTTTTGCCTTTAGCTCTGTTCTGCGCAAATCTGGATAACGCGTTGCAGTACTGCTCTGTCTTGTGAGCCGCTATGCTAAAGTTGCAAATTATTGTATCTACACAGAGACCCTCAAGAGGTGCAATGAGTTCTCTGTTAATTGGAAATCGAACTGTTGTTCCGAACGCTCTTGGTTCAATAATCCATTAAAAAAATTGTAAGAGAAAAAAATGACAACACTCAGTTTTTTGTACATTCTGAAAAAGTGCTCAAGGCAAATTTTAAATTTAATGAACTTCTTAACATCTAAACAATACACTTTCCTATCTCTCAAATCTAGTAACTTTCAATACAATAACCAAGTTAGTCCTATGACGCGGCAATAGTGAAAAGAAAGTAACATCATTATAATATTTACCTTGGACATTGATATAATCATGTTTGAAACAAAACATTGCCATTGCTTCCTCTATCTAACATAGATTAACATTATCTACTTCCTCAATCTAACACAGCTTAACATATTCAGCTACACTATAACACAACTTAACGTTATCTGATCTCTCTACCAAAGCTTAACATTTTCTGCTCCACTGCGCCCTCGCGCACTTCAGAGATACTAACTTCAGCGATATGGCTTTACATCATCGCTGCTCGCTCACAATCGATTCAGTTATCAAAATTATACATGACACTTATCACTACCCCGTCTAGCGCACCAAACTTTCACAGGCGAGGTGATGTCAGTGACACTGCTGAGACTCGGAAATTTTACTTCTCAAAAACAATATACCGATAGAAAGATGTAGAAAGGTGAGTACAAAAGTTTAAAGATACAATACAAGTAAGCTGGTAAAAATAAAACTATACATGAGAGAAAATAAGTACAAATTATTGCTGGACATAAACAGTTGCATAACTGAAAATAAGTTCAAATCATTGCTGGACGTATACGGTTGCATAACTATAAATAGGTACAAATGATTGCTGGACATAAACATATTGTTACAAGCATAGTATTTGCGATATATTGGGGTACACTCACAGTGGTGCAAACTACATTAAATGTGTAGACTGTTAGTACAGAGAGCCGATAGAATACGTATATGCACTGCACATAGTAGTGTCCTAAGTAAAAAAAAAAATATTTATAATCACCCTAGGTTGCGGCACAAAAAGTGTCCTCAGAGCAGTAAAACTTGTAAATATCTGCCAACCACAAGTGTGTTGGCAAACTATATGACACATTGAGGGAAAATCTTTCAGTCCCACAGACAATGACAGTATAAATGTTATATGTTTGTTTAGTTGGTGGTTAGTGTTTAACGTCCCGTCGACAACGAGGTCATTGGAGCGCAAGCTCGGGTGAGGGAAGGTTTGGGAAGGAAATCGGCCGTGCCCTTTCAAAGGAACCATCCCGGCATTTGCCTGAAACGATTTAGGGAAATCACGGAAGATCTAAATCAGGATGGCCGGAGACGGGATTGAACCGTCGTCCTCCAGAATGCGAGTCCAGTGTGCTAACCACTGCGCCACCTCGCTCGGTCAATATTATATGAAAAGTACAGTGACACAATCTTGCAGGCCCAGTGGCACTGTCATCAGACGTATTTGACAGAACTGACCAGTGAAGGACAATCTTGCAGTCCTACTGGCACCATCAGAAGTATTTGCTATAAGCAGTAATCAGGAGGTGGCAAGTTCAGAATGAGTTAAAAAAATAGTCCATCCACGCTGTAGCAAGAACCTAACCACTCGTTACAAACATGTCTCCAGGAGACATCCGCAGTATGTATAATCTTATGTGCAGTACAGGCTACTCATAAGAACGTCTCATTGTTAACATAAAAAATAATCATACTAATATCTAGGCTAACTATCTCTGCAGTGTAAACACACACAAGGGAAAAACAGGAGTTACGGGAACAAATAGGACATGACGAGAAAAAGGAAGGTATGTATGCGCACTAGGCCTACTGTACCTGTGGAAAGAAATAATTTAAAGTCATTCCTCGTGCATCAGTCAGTATAGCAACAACAAGAATGTGGCCAAAATAATTAATATATACCAGACTTGTCAAGATAAATATCAATAGCAGAAAAAGAGTAATAATCAGGCAACAAGAGTTTAGGTATCCAACCACTAATCACCACAGCGAAACAGAAATCAAGTCTAGCAAAGCAACAAATCACTCAAAAAGTAACCCTAATCTCTCACCTTCTATGCCAGGGAACAAATATCATGAAATCACAAGAAAATATCATCATCATCTACACAAAGACTCTCCTCAATATAACATCTTCAAAAGAAATACATCATAAAGACTCATTGTAATACTAGAAATACGTACAGAATATCATAAACGTAATACCATTTACTGGCAAAGGCAGAGCCTGCCCTATTGTCAACCCGGTAAATCTGTTAAAAACTGGATCAGTACAAACTGTGTAAATTCATCGGGCCCAAAACAACGATACATGATCTGCCAAGGTGTCTACTGCATGACCATTAACTGAACGCTTACCATTTACTTCTGTATGTACCAAGCTGACTGTACTACGCTGGGGACTGATGACCTCAGTAGTTAAGTCCTATAGTGCTCAGAGCCATTTTTTTGTACTACGCTGCTGAAATATATAGATTCGTCACTCCTTAGCAAAATTATGGTAAGACGATGGAAAAAAAGGAAACTTTTACGAGCACAAGGTGGGTCTGTAACAGTTAAGTGCATAGGATTAAAATTTGCTGGTGGAAAAAAAAGGAAGACTAAGGTTCACCATAAATATGAAAGCAAATATATGCCATAGTCTATAATGTAACTATGTAACTGCCTATACGTAATAAACCAAGGGCAAAGCACTCTATAATCTATCCAAAATATAAGACAAATAAAGCATAGTATGAACTGCATACAACATTTTTCAAAAGACAAAGCATGAGTATGGAAAATGATAAGACACAAATTGGGTGTAGTAGTATCAGTCGTGTGAGTGTGTTGTCTGTCAAGCTGTGTAAGTTTTTCCTAATTCATTCAGTACATATGAGAAAATCATAGCCTCCACAAGAACAAACAGTCAAGATAATGTAGTGGGTTATTATCAGGCAAGAAAAAAAGGTCATAGTATATAGTAGTAATTAGACCAGAAATGTACATTGCGATAAGATTAGTAGTAATTAGACCAGAAATGTACATTGCTATAAGATGTTGCCTGGCGGTAGCCTGTTTTGCTCTCTTAGAGAAAAAAATTTACCAAGTATATCCAGGGTTGCATAAAAATCTCAAGAAAGTGACAATTGCATATCATACAAAAGAAACTGTAGTATAGTAGCAAATAGCTGCCATAACTGATCAAAACTCATGTTTTATACTTATAAACCATAAATATCGTCAAGTGATATAAAATCGACTTCAACGGAAACAGGGTCAGTAAGACCTAACCATTACCTCAATATTATTCTTCATTATCATCATCTCTTCAATAACTTTACATAACACATTATATATACATAAGCCACATAAATCATAATCATATACCTCATCAAATATCATCAGTAATTATCATCATCAAATATACAAATATGTAGTAATCTTCATAATACAACTCATTTGAAATATGCTAAAATAAAATTCTTCTGTCTACATCAATTGTCTCGCACCTCATAGCTATAAGTATAAAACATCCAATACTGTACACGAAACACTTGCAATGATAACAGATGCTGAAGAAAGGAAATTGTAGCTCTGAACAAATATTGATTCTGACAGTAGACAAAAATGTATGAAAGCAACAGGCTGTAGGTAGCATCAGATAAATGGTAGAAACTGCTCCTGTGTATCAACAAAGTAAATCCAAATTTAAGTGCAAGACCAAAGTCATAAGATAAGAAAAATAGGCTGTAGTGATATCATGATATCAGTCCGGTAGTAATCTAGATCAAAGTGTAAGTGTGTTGTCTGTAAAGCTGTGCATGTGTGTTCCATTCGTAGAACTCTTCGACAAGTCACAAAATCAGAGAAAGTCGAACATTATAAAACAATTAATAGCAAAGTAGGTAATGGTCATACCAATCCGATAGCAAAACAAATTATCAGTGTAGGTACTTTGTCTGTAGAGCCGTGTGAGTATGTCCTATTCGCGAAATTCTTTGACATTCGAATTATGGTGAACACCCATAGTACGTTTGGTTCTCGAACTTTCCACTTCCAAAGAATTCTATGAAAAATATGGCGAATTCTGTATGGTCCGTTATGGAAAAGAAAGAATTTGCTGGACAATCGTTTTCCTTTATGAGACAATCTGTGTGATCTGACGAGTAATTTTTGACCTACCTGAAAATTTCGTTTGATTCCGGAAGGCTGCTGGCGTTGAATCCTCTTTTCTGCAGCTCGTTTGATGTTTCGTAAAGCTATTTCCGCAATTTGATGGTGTCGTAAGCAACGTGACTTAGGTATCGGTACAAGTTCTCTGATTCTGTCAGGTGGCAGTTTGTTTTTCAGTAGAAGGTACGGAGAAAGAAGCGTTGTGTAAATGTATTTGTACCAATCTCTGCATAGCTTACCTATCTATTTCATAATGCGTTCAGCTGGATTTGAAGAAAGATGATAGCGGGAAATGTAAATGGGTTTGGTGTTCCTGTTCGAGAGAGTGCGAGTCCAATAACTAGACATAAATTCCGTACCGTTGTCTGTAATGACATTGTCAACGTGACCAACTTTTATTAAAAAAATGTCAACAAAGGCGGCGGACACAGTTCTGCCAGTAGCTTTACGCAAAGGTGTGAATAAAACAAATTTCGAAAATCCTGTAGAAGACTTGTATGCTGGTAACAATAGGACCGCATAAGTCAACGGCTGCTAGATGACGTAATTTCACAGGAATGATCGGATACAAATGAGCATAAAAGGAAGATGTTGTTGGTTTTCTGGCATAATTTGCACTTCGTAAGAACACGACGAATACGTTTCTCCATATTAAAGACATAAGACGTTTAACGGAGAATGAAAACGCATTTGTGGGCTCCATAATGAGCGTAACTTGAGATGTACGTACCTGATACGTTTGTTAACTACGAGTACATGCTCGGAAATGCAGACGAGCCACGTAGAATTGAAAGATGTTAACCGCAGCTCGTGGTCTCGCGGTAGCGTTCTCGCTTCCCGAGCACGGGGTCCCGGGTTCGGTTCCCGGCGGAGTCAGGGATTTTTCCTGCCTCGAGATGACTGGGTGTTGTTGTGTCGTCTTCATCGTCATCATTCATCCCCATTACGGTCGGAGGAAGGCCCTGGCAAACCACCTCCACTAGGACCTTGCCTACTAAGTCGGCGCGGGTCTCCCGCGTCGCTCCCCTACGCTCTGTAAAGGAGTATGGGACTTATCATCATCATCAACCGTTTAAACAAGAGGTTGTTCCGAACGAGGCAGTAGCTTCTGATAGAAGCTATGGTTTTGTCGCTCCATTGCCGTCTGATGTCTTTCGAGATCGGATCCTTGCCGTTCCCTGTAGCAAAGTCGGTCATCGCCACTCGTGGCGCTGGTGGAATCGCGCGAGTGGCGAGTCTCTATGGCATTGGCACCAGCTCACATCTTTGTGCCTGTGGTGCTTTCGACCTGGCTGTGTCTTCACACAGCACTGTGTGCTGTGTATAGTAGAAGAACAAGTCTGTAACGATTCTTTGTATCAGCATGAAAATGAAGCCTGTGATAAAGCAGCATCTGTGAGGCAACCGTTTGTGGACCTGGGCCCAATGGACGCTTTGGGCTAAGTTAGAACATCGACTTCGCTCCAGACCCCTGCATCCAACATCACAAGCTTGCCTGGTTTCGGCCCTTGAGGAAGAATGGACTGTCGTTCCTACAAAAACATTCAGACAGCTAATTGAAAGTGTCCTCAAGAGAGTTTGAGCTATTATAAGGGCGAAGCTTAGGCACACCCCATGACAGTGTCCATTAACAGCTATCCGCATAGTTTTGATCAGATAATGTATAATTAATAGGGCCACAATTTTTCGTTGTTTTCACTCCCGTAGACGGTTGTCTTCGATGAACTATTGCCTCACAAAGCTGGACTGTAATCTACAATGGACGTCAGATGCGTAGCCAGGCTTCATGACGTACAACGAAAGTTAGAATTTGCGTTCATAGACACTGGCGAGGATACTGTAAGTGGGCTGCTTGTGTGTTGGCAGCGCTGTGTAGCGCTTTGCATTGGATCTCTGACAGTGTGGCAGGTTGGACTCGTTGGAAGTTAATCGCCAGTAGTGTTGGGCAGTTGGAAGTTAGTCGCCAGCAGTGATGGAAGTACTGTTGGGCAGTTGGAGGTGAAAAGCCAGCAGTGATGGATGTTAGATGTGAGAAGTTAGCCAATGACGATTTATATTCGTGTTTGAACTGGATGTCACATTATTAAGGTAAAAAAAAAATGTTATTTGGTTTGGGACAAAATATTTCCTTTGCTAACCATATGCCTATTAGTAGTTAGTGGCCTTAGTAGTTAGACTCTTTTATTTAGCTGGCAGTATTGACGCTCGGTGCATTGCAGTAGTTTGCGTAATGAAGATTTTTGTGAGGTACGTGCTTAATGAAATGTATAGGTTATTGTTAAGATTTCTTTTTAGTCAGGGCCATTCTTCTGTATTAATTATTTTAAGTCAGGTTATAATTTTTTTGAGCAGTCAGATTGCATTGCGCTAGAATATTGTGGGTCAGTGTTGACATGGTAAGAGAAAGTAAAGAGAAAGTAGGTTCAGTTCGTTCAGTTTTACTCAGCGATTTCAGAGTCAAATAACGCAGAAGTTTCATCTTCTCAGTCATTCAGCAATTTAGTAGAGACACACATTTAAAATAAAGAAGTTTCAATACTAGCAACTGAAGCAGTTTTTACAAATCTTCTGCAGTCCTAAGCTGTTGGACAGAAGAGCTCACAGATTTACTCGTCATGCCCGTACGCGAATTTTGGTCTCTTTTACACTGTAAGAAAAACTTGTACTGCACATTCTTCATAGTGGAGAACTCAGCTGTGTGAAAAGCCTGGGTCCACAGCCTGGGCGATCTGAAGCCCATTTGTGCAAGCGAGGACAGGAACGACCGTCTTCTTGATGAAAGCTGCCGTTAGCTGTTTGTCGACCTCTAGAGGGAAATGTCTTCTGACACAGGAAACTGGGAGCGACGGGTGGCGTCACAGATAAGATGGAGAAGTTTCCCGATTCTTGGGAAAGCGAAACTTTGCTTCAGATGGTGCACAAAATAAAACTAACCCGAAAAATATTTACGATAAGATTGGTGCGGGACTTATCCTTGTTAATGAACATTAGAGAAATGCTGGAAATGGGTTCCGTTGATGTCGAAGTAGCGCTGTGTTCGATTTATCGAACTGTGAGACGGGTGTAGCAGCTGTGGCTGAGGGAGAGCGTCAACAGCGTTTCCAGTGTTCTCCCGTAGATGTTCCACTGTTTGAGGATTATATTAGTATGCTTCACCCTTCAGTTTGCCTCGCGGCTAAAACACACAGGGAGACAGATGACGCGATCGAGATGGCTGGGAGGTTGCTCTAACGATGCTGACTTTCCTCACCCCGCCGAACACCTCTAGCACTCGTGACAAGGTTATCAAAACGGTGTGCGCTGCTGCTCCGCCTTGCTGAAAATATCCAAACAGTCTTCATCGTCTTTGAGTTGATCTACTTACGGATTAAACAGTTTCTGAATTCGCCGGTTAGCGTTACTGTTTGGTGAAAGATTCTCGTTACAATGCGGACACTAGACATTGCGCTCCAAATACCAGTCCTGAGATTTTGCAACTGCTCTTCAAAGTACTGATAGTGCGTAGTGCCTCATGCTCTCTGGGTTCCCACAACCTGATAGTCCGAGTCGCTATCCCATTAAAAGTCAAGTCAGTCCAGGTGGACAGACAAGCATTTCGTTTTCTTGTCGACGTAATGAAATGACGACCGTTTTATATTTTATGATTACAATTTTATAAACCAGGGTGTGGAAACAGACACAATATTTGTGCTGTTGCCTAAAAGTTTTTCGCTGAACTTGCCTTTCACACAATTTCAGGCTAATGTTTGATATGGTATTACTGATACAACCAGTTTGTTCAACCTGCAACTGATACGAGTATCGTGTACGTCCTGGCTCAGTTTTGTTGTTGTAGTTAGCACCAAATTTATTATTCATGTTGTTTTTTCACAAATGCACGATGATTATTACTAAGACATCCAGTTTATGTTCAACCAGCATTTAATATATGCTTGAGGTGAAGATAGTTATCATTTATAATTGAAACTAGCTTGTCATCATATTTTAAGTGTCTTATGTAAAGCGTTCTAGAAACTTAAAGATTTTTGTAGTTTTTCTATATTTTAACAAATTACACAAAGATCGCTTACTCCATTCCTGATAATGTCACACATTACTAATAAAAGTTTTATCTTAAGTTCACTTGCGCGCTGTCAGCCTCTCATCCTCGCAAAGTTTTCGAAATGTTCATCTAATGCGTTAAATCGCGTGTAGGGAATTTGCACTCAATGGCTCTGAGCACCATGGCACTTAACATCTGAGGTCATCAGTCCCCTAGAACTTAGAACTACTTAAACCTAACTAATCTAAGGACATCACACACATCCATGCCCGAGGCAGGATTCGAACCTGCGACCGTAGCGGTCGCGCTGTTCCAGACTGAAGCGCCTAGAACCGCTCGGCCACACAGGCCGCCACTCAATGGCCCATCTTTCATAGATGTTGAAAGTTTCGCTAGCACGTTTGTCACATGATCCCTGACAGCAACTGAGCGACATGTTGCCATCGCGGAGGATGGCGATGCAAATCCCCGTCCAGACATGCAGATTGAGGTTTCCTGTGATTTCCACTCAAATCGCCTGAGACAAAACCAGGACGGTTCCTTTGAAGAAGATACGGCCGATTTCCATAGCCACCCTTCCCTTACTCGAGTCTTGGCTCCGTCTCTAATGGCATCGTGGTCAACAGGACGTTAAATCCCAGTCTCCCATTTTAATTTCTGGCAGTCCCGTTCAAAAGATGCCGTAAACAGCTGCGAACCCCATACAACCCTATACTATCAGACTGCAAGACGTTAGGTGCTGAATCAATTCTGTTCCAGTGGTTTATGTTGAACGTTCGTTCAACGTTTTCTACATCTACATCTACATTGATACTCCGCAAGCCACCCAACGGTGTGTGGCGGAGGGCACTTTACGTGCCACTGTCATTACCTCCCTTTCCTGTTCCAGTCGCGTATGGTTCGCGGGAAGAACGACTGTCTGAAAGCCTCCGTGCGCGCTCTAATCTCTCTAATTTTACATTCGTGATCTCCTCGGGAGGTATAAGTAGGGGGAAGCAGAGCGTTGAGAACGTCAATGAATCTCTTTTCACGTGTACAGTTGGTTTCTTATCCCAAAGAGTGGGATTCGCTGTCTGTAGCATTAGCTTCGAAGTACTCACGGAACAATTTTTTTAAACCCAGGAGCACGCTATGACCAAAAACTTTATATACATTCTCAACTGTTTCGAAATACAGCCTCTACAGCGTCTTTAAGGAGTAAATTTCAACTGTAAGTTGATTCGTTTTTGCGCACCGTTGCATACGCCACTCATAAAAAATGCTCTGTCGTAGCGTAATATATCCTAACTTATTAAAAATATATATGATGAATAGAGGAAGAAAAAATGTTGCTCTCTAATTTTTCTAAACGTGATGAAAAATATAAAAGGAGAATAGCTACTGTTATTCGCTAAAACTTTGCTTTGAAAGATCTTTAAGTTTGATTCGAGGATTATATAAGTTGGATTATACAACTCTGTTAAAAGAATGGTGTCCATTTCACGTAATAGTGCATATAGTTAAACTCAAACGTCTCACGATAATTACGATTTCCTTAAAGATGTGGCTAGCTTCATAAGAGTGTGACAAAGACTATTCTCTTAAACAGCAAACTAAATAAGACAACACAAGCTATCTTATTTTCAGGGTAAATGTAGTTTCTGCGTCTACTGCTGCCAATGACCCAGAAAAAACTTATAAGCAGCAGAAAATAGTAAAAGAAAGCGAGCTGGCTGCGTCCTGTTGTACCTGAAATAATTTGAAGCTCTGACCATGTTTGCTTGTATTGCTTGCACATCTTACTTCTCTTGATTAATGTAGTCAGTTTTTAGCGAATATGCTGGCGCCGCTCCCAGCTTTAGGTGAATGTAGAGAATGTTGCAGCAAAGGCGGCCAACAATTAACGTACATCTGCTACACTGAAAATGGCAATAACTCGGAGGAAATATGCTTTACATACATATGAGCATGAAAGAAAATCAGTTATTTTATGTTAACGAACAATAATTATATTCTGAGATAGCAAACGGAAATTATCACATCTCAGACCTTACCATCCACGTACTAAAATGTTTGCGAACGAGTTTGCCTCTTATTAGTCTTCAAAGGCCTCGAACAGAAGTAAGTTTTAATAGCATCACAATCTGTACACAATTAGTATTAATAATGAACCTCGTATTTTTCTTCGATTTTGTTGCGTCGCAGATACGACAATTGGCTTAGTTTATTGAATTTTGTGCTTTTGTCACTTAGTGTCCTCCCACACGCAACAAAATATTTATTAGCACGTTTTTCGATT
The DNA here is from genome assembly GCF_021461395.2 of Schistocerca americana. Lineage (NCBI taxonomy): Eukaryota > Metazoa > Arthropoda > Insecta > Orthoptera > Acrididae > Schistocerca > Schistocerca americana. Next base: position 519,263,361 of record NC_060119.1, on the reverse strand, counting down.
TCCAAGCGACAATACAAGACCCCTGGTCAAATCATTTGCTCTCATCTAGTCCCTATTAATTAACACTGAAGAGCCAAAGAAACTGGTACACCTCTCCAATATCGTGTAGGGCTCCCGCGAGCAGGCAGATGTGCCGCAGCACGATGTGACATGGACTCGACTAATGTCGGAAGTAGTACTGGATGGAACTGAAACCTTGAATCCTACGGGGCTATCCATAAATCCGTAAGAACGCGACTGATTGGAGGTTTCTTCTGAACGGCACATTGTAAGGCATCCCAGATATGCTTAATAATTGTCATGCCTTGCGAGTTTGGTTGCCAGTGAAAGTGTTTGAACACAGAAGAGAGTTCCTGGAGTCACTCTGTAGCAATTCTGAACGTGTGATGTGTCGCATTGTCCTGCTGGAACTGTCCAAGTTCGTCGGAAAGCACAATGGACATGAATGGATGCATGTGATCAGATAGGAGGCATACGTACAGGTCACCTGTCAGAGTCGTATCTAGACGTATCAGGGGTCTCATATCACTCTAATTGCACACGCCATAGGCCGGCCGTGGTGGCCGAGCGGTTCTAGGCGCTACAGTCTGGAACCGCGCGACCGCTACGGTTACAGGTTCGAATCCTGCCTCGGGCATGGATGTGTGTGATGTCCTTAGGTTAGTTAGGTTTAAGTAGTTCTAAGTTCTAGGGGACTGATGACCACAGCAGTTAAGTGCTATAGTACTCAGAGCCATTTAAACCATTTTGCGCACGCCACACAGCTTTGCAGAGCCTCCACCAGCTTGAACAGTCCACTGCTGACATGCGGTGTAGATAGATTCATGAGGTTGTCTCTATACCCGTACACGCTCATCTGTTCGACACAATTTGAAAAGAGACTCGTCCGACCAGGCAACATGTTTCCAGTCATTGAAAGTCCCATGTCGGTGTTGAGGGGCCCAGGCGAGGAATAAGGCTTTGTGTCGTGCTGTCATCAAGGCTCCATGAGTGGGCCTTCGGTTCCGAAAGCCCAGATCGATGATGTTTCGTTGAATGGTTCGCATGCTGACACTTGTTGATGGCCCTGCATTGAAATCTGCAACAATTTGCGAAAGGGTTGCACTTCCGTCACGTTGGAGGAATCTCTTCAGTCGTCGCTGGTCCCGTTCTTGCGGGATCTTTTTCCGATCACAGCGATGTCTCAGATTTGATGTTTTCCCGGATTTGCGATATTCACGGTACACTCGGGAAATGGCCGTACTGGAAAATTCCCACTTCATCGCTACCTCGGAGATGCTGTGTGTAGTGTTGGCAGAAGAGCCAACACTGTGTTTCTACAGGAAGCCGAAATGCACGCGTCTAAATACACGCAGACCGGCGTGAGGTCTGGAACAGGACAATGTCTTGAGAATTGTAATAAAGTACGAAATTCTTGTAATACTTAACTTTAATCCATAATTGTAGAACATCGCTCTTGATGATACATGCTTCACACAGTAAATATCAATTGAATACGGCGCCTTGCTAGGTCGTAGCAATTTACGTAGCTGAAGGCTATGCTAACTATCGTCTCGGCAAATGAGAGCGTATCGGTCAGTGTAGCTTCGCTAGCAAAGTCGGCTGTACCACTGGGGCGAGTGCTAGTAAGTCTCTCTAGACCTGCCGTGTGGCGGCGCTCGGTCTACTATCACAGACAGTGGCGACACGCGGGTCCGACGTATACTACCGGACCGTGGCCGATTTAAAGGCTACCACCTAGCAAGTGTGGTGTCTGGCGGTGACACCACATTGTGTCCCATTGCTCGTGCGCCGACTGTAATACCATGTTCAGACTCACTTAAATCTTGATAACCTATCATTGTAGCAGCAGTAAACCGTCTAAGAACTGCGACAGACACTTGTCTTATAAGCGTTGACGACCGCAGCGCCGTATTCTGCCTGTTTACGTAAACCTGTATTTGAATATGCATCTCTTTACCAGTTTCCTTGAGTGTATATTTTCACTTAATTAATGTTTGAAACGTAATGCACATTGATGTTTGAGTTACTAAAGGAGGTAAACGGTTCGCATATCTGTAAGCAATCTTTCATTATTTTAACATTTCGGAAAACTTCTCTTGACTGATGTAGTTTATTAATTTTTCCAGTTTTCCTCTCTATTTGATTTTTCGGCATTGCCCCTGTTGTTCCAGTCTGGTTATCCTCCTATTACCGACCAGTAGTTCCCTTGGTTATGCGGTGATTCTTTTCCGCGTATCTTCGTAGAGCAAACTACGTATCGCGATTTGCCGCAGTTCTCAATTGTTAATATAAGGTTTCCCGCAGCGGGTCACGCTGTTGCTTCAATCAGTCTGCGACGGGACGACTGGCAAGCATCACATATGTTCCCAACCCCGCTCAGCAAACTCTTGCGAAAGACGTCGAACGTAATAAAAACATGAGCAACGACAAGAGTCAGAAGGTAATCCGCCAACAAATATCTGACTTCTGGCAATCGGTACCGCCCAGAACAAAACTTGTTCTCATATACACGTACATTTGTTTAACGAATGTTCTGATCTTCGATACTGCAGTTACTTGATTTGCAAACAAGTCAACCAGAATGTTCATCACGGTTTGGTTCAAAATGGTTCAAATGGCTCTGAGCACTATGGGACTTAACTGCTGTGGTCATCAGTCCCCTAGAACTTAGAACTACTTAAACCTAAGGACATCACACACATCCATGCCCGAGGCAGGATTCGAACCTGCGACCGTAGCGGTCGCGCGGTTCCAGACTGAAGCGCCTAGAACCGCTCGGCCACTCCGGCCGGCCATCACGGTTTGTCTGAGACAGTTTGTGCAATAGAAACATGAATTTTATGAACCTTGTAATTAGGCGTAACCGGTGTAGTACAAATTATACATTCTCCTATGAATTTTCCGGGACAACTGGTCTCAGATAATGTTTTGGCAAGTCGAGTATATCACCACAGTGTCTTGAACCACAAGTTTTCAACGCACATTTCACTAAACGATATATTTTTATAAGAATTTCAAACCCGTTATTGACAAATTTCAAGCATTAAGCTGTAATTTTGTTAGAAAATGAATTTTGCGCTTTAAATGATAGACGGTTTACAAACGGAATGAAATGCGATTTGATACTCTTGTTTCTGCTTACATAGAATCAAGTAAGGTCGGCTACGTCACCAGACACGCGAAATATTCGATATTTCGTGTTATTATTGACCGAATTTAAAATTCTGTCATAATTTACTCATTAAGATGTAAAATCTTATGTTAAAGGTTTAACAAATACTTGTTGCCCCTGGAAGTCGTTGGATGGGCAAGCTGCAACAGGATCAATGTTGGGGGTTCCGGGCATAGATCAATAGTCTGTTAGTGTATGTGCGATAATTTGCATAATTTTTTTAACACAGAAAATTCTTCAGTGGTTTTGGCTTAATTTACTAATGTTGGGGGTTGATGATTACTGAATTTTAGCCGTGCTAGTGTTTCGCTCTATTAGAGTGATTCTTCCATTATTTACAATTTTCTTATACCACACACAACGAGGGTATATTTCCATTTCAAGAAATAAAAATGGGAACTCCAAGAACGAGTTGTGTGACATACATTAAAGTTTGTGGGCGTGTTTCCGCACCTGAAAGATGAAGTCTATTCAATTTTCGCGCCAGTTGCACAGGAGTGGTACTAAGCAGCGCCACTACGAGGATGAATGTAAAGTTTGCTTTAAATACCCAGGAAAGTGACCATTGTATATGATTGCTGGCAGCAGTGGTCACGGGAATGTACGGCCGCAAGAAGGCTGGCCGTCGGACGGCCACGTGGCATTAGCGGTAGGCAAATGGGTCTGGCGCGTCTTCTGTATCTGCGGCAGCAATTTGAGCAGCAGTGGGCACCACAGTGGCAACGGACTGTTACATATCGGTTACTTCAAGGACAACTCCGAGCCAGACACCCTGTAGCGTGCATTCCACTGACCTCAAACCACCACCGTTTGCTACTTCAGTGGTATCAAGCGAGAGTTCTTTGGAGGTCAGGTTGGAGATCTGTCGTGTTTTCTGGTGAAAGCTGGTTCTGCCTCGGTGCCAGTGATGGTCGAATGTCGTCTAGGAGGAGAGCACTTGGGGTCCTGCAACCAACCTATCTACATGATAGGCACATGGGACCTACACCTGGAATTATGGTCCGGGGTGCGATATCGTATGACAGCTCGAGCACTCTCGTGGTTGTCCCACGCACCCTGCTCGCAAATTTGTACGTCAATCTGGTGATTCGGCCTGCTGTTCTGTCATTGATGAACAGCAGATTATGTGGTGTTTTACAACAGTATAACTCTCGCCCACATACCGCTGCTGTAAATCAACATGCTGTGCAGATTGTCGACATGTTGCCTTGGCCTCCCCCATCACCAGAAATATCTCCAATAAAGCATTTTTTTATTGGTCATCAGTCTACTGACTGGTTTGATGCGGCCCGCCACGAATTACTTTCCTGTGCTAACCTCTTCATCTCAGAGTAGCACTTGCAACCTACGTCCTCAATTATTTGCTTGACGTATTCCAATCCCTGTCTTCCTCTACAGTTTTTGCCCTCTACAGCTCCCTCTAGTACCATGGAAGTCATTCCCTCATGTCTTAGCAGATGTCCTATCATCCCGTCCCTTCTCCTTATCAGTGTTTTCCACATATTCCTTTCCTCTCCGATTCTTCGTAGAACCTCCTCATTCCTTACCTTATCAGTCCACCTAATTTTCAACATTCGTCTATAGCACCACATCTCAAATTCTTCGATTCTCTTCTGTTCCGGTTTTCCCACAGTCAATGTTTCACTACCATACAATGCTGTACTCCAGACGTACATCCTCAGAAATTTCTTCCTCAAATTAAGGTCGGTATTTGATATTAGTAGACTTCTCTTGGCCAGAAATGCCTTTTTTGCCATAGCGAATCTGCTTTTGATGTCCTCCTTGCTCCGTCCGTCATTGGTTATTTTACTGCCTAGGTAGCAGAATTCCTTAACTTCACTGACTTCGTGACCATCAATCCTGATGTTAAGTTTCTCGCTGTTCTCATTTCTACTACTTCTCATTACCTTCGTCTTTCTCCGATTTACTCTCAAACCATACTGTGTACTCATTAGACTGTTCATTCCATTCAGCAGATCATTTAATTCTTCTTCACTTTCACTCAGGATAGCAATGTCATGAGCGAATCGTATCATTGATATCCTTTCACCTTGTATTTTAATTCCACTCCTGAACCTTTCTTTTATTTCCATCATTGCTTCCTCGATGTACAGATTGAAGAGTAGGGGCGAAAGGCTACAGGCTTGTCTTACACCCTTCTTAATACGAGCACTTTGTTCTTGATCGTCCACTCTTATTATTCCCTCTTGGTTGTTGTACATATTGTATATGACCCGTCTCTCCCTATAGCTTACCCCTACTTTTTTCAGAATCTCGAACAGCTTGCACCATTTTATACTGTCGAACGCTTTTTCCAGGTCGACAAATCCTATGAAAGTGTCTTGATTTTTCTTTAGCCTTGCTTCCATTATTAGCCGTAACGTCAGAATTGCCTCTCTCGTCCCTTTACTTTTCCTAAACCCAAACTGATCGTCACCTAGCGCATTCTCAATTTTCTTTTCCATTCTTCTGTATGTTATTCTTGTAAGCAGCTTCGATGCATGAACTGTTAAGCTGATTGTGCGATAATTCTCGCACTTGTCAGCTCTTGCCGTCTTCGGAATTGTGTGGATGATGCTTTTCCGAAAGTCAGATGGTATATCGCCAGACTCATATATTCTACACACCAACGTGAATAGTCGTTTTGTTGCCACTTCCTCCAATGATTTTAGAAATTCTGATGGAATGTTATCTATCCCTTCTGCCTTATTTGACCGTAAGTCCTCCAAAGCTCTTTTAAATTCCGATTCTAATACTGGATCCCCTATCTCTTCTAAATCGACTCCTGTTTCTTCTTCTATCACATCAGACAAATCTTCATCCTCATTGAGGCTTTCAATGTATTCTTTCCACCTATCTGCTCTCTCCTCTGCATTTAACAGTGGAATTCCCGTTGCACTCTTAATGTTACCACCGTTGCTTTTAATGTCACCAAAGGTTGTTTTGACTTTCCTGTATGCTGAGTCTGTCCTTCCGACAATCATATCTTTTTCGATGTCTTCACATTTTTCCTGCAGCCATATCGTCTTAGCTTCCCTGCACTTCCTATTTATTTCATTCCTGAGCGACTTGTATTTCTGTATTCCTGATTTTCCCGGAACATGTTTGTACTTCCTCCTTTCATCAATCAACTGAAGTATTTCTTCTGTTACCCATGGTTTCTTCGCAGCTACCCTCTTTGTACCTATGTTTTCCTTCCCAACTTCTGTGATGGCCCTTTTTAGAGATGTCCATTGCTCTTCAACTGTACTGCCTACTGCGCTATTCCTTATTGTTGTATCTATAGCGTTAGAGAACTTCAAACGTATCTCGTCATTCCTTAGTACTTCCGTATCCCACTTCTTTGCGTATTGATTCTTCCTGACTAATGTCTTGAAGTTCAGCCTACTCTTCATCACTACTATATTGTGATCTGAGTCTATATCTGCTTTTGGGTACGCCTTACAATCCAGTATCTGATTTCGGAATCTCTGTCTGACCATGATGTAATCTAATTGAAATCTTCCCGTATCTCCCGGCCTTTTCCAAGTATACCTCCTCCTCTTGTGATTCTTGAACAGGGTATTCGCTATTACCAGCTGAAACTTGTTACAGAACTCAATTAGTCTTTCTCCTCTTTCGTTCCTTGTCCCAAGCCCATATTCTCCTGTAACCTTTTCATCTACTCCTTCCCCTACAACTGCATTCCAGTCGCCCATGACTATTAGATTTTCGTCCCCCTTTACATACTGCATTGCCCTTTCAATATCCTCATACACTTTCTCTATCTGTTCATCTTCAGCTTGCGACGTCGGCATGTATACCTGAACTATCGTTGTCGGTGTTGGTCTGCTGTCGATTCTGATTAGAACTACCCGGTCGCTGAACTGTTCACAGTAACACACCCTCTGCACTACCTTCCTATTCATAACGAATCCTACACCTGTTATACCATTTTCTGCTGCTGTTGATGTTACCCTATGCTCATCTGACCAGAAATCCTTGTCTTTCTTCCACTTCACTTCACTGACCCCTACTATATCTAGATTGAGCCTTTGCATTTCCCTTTTCAGATTTTCTAGTTTCCCTACCACGTTCAAGCTTCTGACATTCCACGCCCCGACTCGTAGAACGTTATCCTTTCGTTGATTATTCAATCTTTTTCTCATGGTAACCTCCCCCTTGGCAGTTCCGTCCCGGAGATCCGAATGGGGGACTATTCCGGAATCTTTTGCCAATGGAGAGATCATCATGACACTTCTTCAAATACAGCCCACATGTCCTGTGGATACACGTTACGTGTCTTTAATGCAGTGGTTTCCATTGCCTTCTGCATCCTCATGTCGTTGATCATTGCTGATCCTTCCACCTTTAGGGGCAATTTCCCACCCCTAGGACAAAAGAGTGCCTGAACCTCTATCTGCTCCTCTGCCCTCTTTTGACAAGGCCGTTGGCAGAATGAGGCTGACTTCTTATGCCGGAAGTCTTCGGCCGCCAATGCTGATTATTTATCAAGATTTAGCGAGTGGCGGGGATCGAACCCGGGACCGAAGACGTTTTGTACCACGGGTACATTTCCATAAAGCATATATGGGGCATCATTGGACGACAACCCCAGCGCCATCCACAGCCCTCTGTTGACCGACGAGTTGCAACAGAGATAGAACTCCATCGCACAAACTGACATCTGGCATCAATACAGCAAATACATGCACGTTTGCACGCTTGCGTTCAACTTTCTGACTGTTGCATCATTATTAATTTACCAGCATTTCACATTTGCAGTGGCTTACATCTCGCTTAGTACATTAACCTGTGATCTTGCTGTGTTGATCACTTACATACGAGTATGGTACCTAGACCGATGTATTCCCAAAATTTCATTACTCTACATAATTTCTTGGTGTTCCGACTTTTTCCGTTGGTATATGTTGGAGTATGATTCATGGAGCAGAAATAAAAACTTTGAGGTTCGCTGATGACATTGTAATTCTGTCAGAGACAGCAAAGGACTTGGAAGAGCAGTTGAACGGAATGGACAAGGTCTTGAAAGGAGGATATAATATGAACATCAACAAAAGCAAAACGAGAATAATGGAATGTAGTCGAATTAAATCGGGTAATGCTGCAGGAATTAGATTAGGAAATGAGATGCATAAAGTAGTAAATGAGTTTTGCTATTTGGGGAGCAAAATAACTGATGGTGGTCGAAGTACAGAGGATATAAAATGTAGACTGGCAATGGCAAGGAAAGCGTTTCTGAAGAAGAGAAATTTGTTAACATCTTGTGTAGATTCAAGTGTCAGGAAGTCGTTTCTGACAGTATTTGTATGGAGTGTAGCCATGTATGGAAGTGAAACGTGGACGATAAATAGTTTGGATAAGAAGAGAATAGAAACTTTCGAAATGTGGTGCTACAGAAGAATGCTGAAGATTACATGGGTAGATCACATAACTAATGAGGAGGTATTGAATAGAATTGGAGAGAAGAGAAATTTGCGGCACAACTTGACTAGAAGAAGGAATCGGTTGGCATATTCTGGGGCATCAAGGGATCACCAATTTACTATTGGAGGGCAGCGTGGAGGTTAAAAATCATAGAGAGAAACCAAGAGATGAATACACTAAACAGATTCAGGATGTAGGTTGCAATAGGTACTGGGAGATGAAGAACCTAGCGCAGGATAGAGTAGCATGGAGAGCGTATCAAACCAGTCTCAGGACTGAAGACCACAACAACAACAACAACAACATATGTTTCGAAGTTTGAACTGTTACGGCTATTACGACTATCCCTCGCGCATGTGGACGTGTAAGCACGAGGTGTCTGGTGATACTGCAGCGGTCCGGTTACCCGCCCTGAGCTCTGACGGTGTCACCCCTGCTGGGTCGGCTGTTCCACGCTCGCCGATAAGGGCGCTGCATTTCCAGGTCAAGGCGTGTCGCGTGCGCGGGCCGCGGACGTCGCAGCTGTATCGATGGCGACCGCGACGGCACGTGGCCGCGCGGTGCCTGGCCGCGCTGTCTCGGCCCGCGGCCGCCGCCCCCGCAATTACCTGCCAGCTGTCAGCCGTCGGCTGTCGGCGCGCGCCACGCCGCTGCCCCGCCCCCTGCCCTTTGATCAGACCGCTGACATCAACCAACTTCTCTAAAGTCAAGCAGCTGGAGGCGGGGCGGAGTTACGAGCCTGAATCAAGTTGGGTAGCCGTTCCGCGTCATGCTCTGGAGCATTCCACGACCCTAAAGAGCCTACACAGGCTGATTCTTATTAGACAAGTAATTTAATATAAGACAGATGGGGCTGAAAACGTCGGAAAGTACTCCGAAAAGGGGATAACAGATGTTGAACATGTCATGTCGCTAGATGACGTACGTCGCCGCCCGTGCAGCGGTACAGCCTGTCGGTCTGCCGCATCTGATCACCCCAATCCATATCACCCATTCACGTCGGTGTGGCTCTGGGCCTACGTGCTCAACTGTAGTGCGAGAGGATCAGGGTTCGAGTCTTGCGCATGTCAGACAGTATATTTTTGCATTCCGTTTGACAGTTATGTGCTTACTTCGAGTTAAGATCTTGAAATATGGTGTCGCAGGATAGAGCGGATCAGGTTATGATTGTGGAGGGGGCCGTAATCAGTTACTGTCAGCTGCACAAAACACACAACTTTTATCTTCCTAAGAACCACTTCATTACAAATTGCCTTAAAAGGTTCAAAATAAAACAATATGGCTGAAGGGCTAGTCAAGAAAACTTGAGGCCCAAAACTACACCCAAAACAAGAACGTCTGAAGGCCTAACACAAGATATAAAAAAATTGCTTTAAAGAATGCACGTGGCTGAAGGCGTTACTTAAAAAAGTATTTCACGTAAATACTAGGCTGAAGGCCACACACACATGACATTAGGGGCTTAGGGTCTGGATAACAAGAATTTCAGATAGAGCAAATTAAAAAAAAAATCGTTTTAAGCAAATGAATCTTCAAATTTGATTTAAGACGGCTGAAGGCCTTGTCCTTAAAATATTTCGCTGAAAAGCTCGGCTGAAGGCCGCACACTGGAGATTGAACAACTCAGGGCTTAAGGCCTGGATAACAAGAATTTAAGATAGAACAAACTTTCAAAATTTAATCTTTAAACAATCAATCTTCAAATTTTAATTTAAGTAGGCTGAAGGCCTTATTTTAAAATTAAAACTAACTAAATTATTAGACAGCTGAAAGCCTCGCACAATGCTTCAGACTAAAATGAAAATCACAAGCTAAAACCAACAGAACAGTGGTGCTCAGAAGTGTTCCAATCGTCAGCCTGAGGAGGTAGCTCTAACATAAGGTGAGGTGAGACAGGCTCTCAAGAGTAAGGTTAAATAACTGGATGGTAGCCTGACCCAGAAACATTTGAAGGACCGACCAACAACCTAATCAATTCCCTTCTGCCCAACCAACGGCACGATACGGAAAGTATCAGCCGAGGACGAAGATACCAGCAGCTCTGCGTCTTCAAAATTTGCATCTAGAAACAGCCAAGGCACAATAACCACTCTAAGAGAAAAATATGGACAAACAACTAAAAGGCTGTCGAACTACACGCCGTGCCGGACAGCATCAATACGACGAGGAGAAATACACTGCCGGAAATCTACGATAACGACCAGGGTAGGTAACTGGGGCGTTAACGGCCACAAAGCAGAAAATACTGCTGGTGCACTTCACTGATAAGTAACAACCAATTTAATAGCTAAAGACCATACAGGGAGATGGCTGCAAAATTTCGCCAACTCCAACACACCATACGTTGCTGCTGGCCGTAACGACCCAGGAAGCAAACACCGGCAATGAATGAAGAAATGTCACAGCAGTTGAGGTTTCATAATACGTTAACTGATCACTCAACTTCAGTCTTCAGGTTCGGTGGGCAACGAACCTTGTAGCACTGGCAGCTAGCACCTCACAATCCGGCCTTGGGTGCACGCCGCCAACGGCCCCGGCCTGACCTTGCACCGCAGAGACTTCCTCGCTGCCCTGTTGCAACCGACCGACTGTCACCCACATCACCACACGGAAGTATAGCTGTCTCACCAAAGATGGTAAAGCAGTACTAGAATCGATAAGCGCTGCTGCTGCCACTGACGGAGGCAAGTCAGCAACTCGTTATGGTAGTAATTCGGGGAGAAATAAGACACCACCCGATTGTGACAAAATGGCAAAGAACAAACGGCATCAACGCGAGCCGGCCACGGCTTAGATCTATTTTATTTATCGATCTCGCTGCCCCACTGGTTTATTGCGGAGTACACAACAACAAAATTTTAGCATATTGCATTGCATGAGTATAAGCTTCCGAATTGCGTCGCTATCTATAAACGATCTACATTTTCTTTACTAATAATGAAGTCCGTAAGCAAAAAAGGGAGGAAAAGGTTCAAATGGTGCAAATGGCTCGGAGCACTATGAGACTTAACATCTGAGGTCATCAGTCCCCTAGAACTTAGAACTACTTAAACCTAACCAACCTAAGGACATCACACACATCCATGCCCGAGGCAGGATTCGAACTGCGACCGTAGCGGTTGCAGGGTTCCAGACTGTAGCGCCTAGAACCCCTCGGCCACTCCGGCCGGCTGTCTCATAGTCAGCGTCATCTATGTCGCTTCAGGGGTTTCTATATGTCTATAAGGATCACCCTGTGTGCAGAAAAGGACCATAGTGAAGTCGCACGTAATTGATTTGTCAGGTGTGGGAAATGTTCGTATGGGAATTATTGGTCTGGAAACCCTATCCGAGATGTTCGACGGCCTGGTTTGTTCGTTTTCTTTTTTGTGTTTTAAGGTTAGAAACAAATAAGGTCATACGCACCCATGTAAGAACCTTAGAACACCAAGACGGGGAAGGATTTAAAAACGACTACACGTCAAGCCCAATCGACGAAATGAAAGACATCTACACTACTGGCCATTAAAATTGCTATACCAAGAAGAAATGCAGATGATAAACGGGTATTCATTGGACCAATATATTATACTAGAACTGACAGGTGATTACATTTTCACGCAATTTGGGTGCATAGATCCTGAGAAATCAGTACCTAGAACAACCACCTCTGGCCGTAATAACGGCCTTGATACGCCTGGGCATTGAGTCAAACAGAGCTTGGATGGCGTGTACAGGTACAGCTGCCCATGCAGCTTCAGCACGACACCACAGTTCATCAACAGTTGTGACTGGCGTATTGTGATGAGCCAGTTGCTCGGCCACCATTGACCAGACGTTTTCAATTGGTGAGAGATCTGGACAATGTGCTGGCCAGGGCAGCAGTCGAACATTTTCTGTATCCAGAAAGGCCCGCACAGGACCTGCAACATGCGGTCGTGCACTGTCCTGCTGAAATGTATGGTTTCGCAGGGATCGAATGAAGGGTAGAGCCACGGGTCGTAACACATCTGAAATGTAACGTCCACTGTTCAAAGTGCCGTCAATGCGAACAAGAGGTGACCGAGACGTGTAACCAATGGCACCCCATGCTATCACGCCAGGTGATACGCCAGTATGGCGATGACGAATACACGCTTCCAATGTGCGTTCACCGCGATGTCGCCAAACACGGATGCGACCATCATGATGCTGTAAACAGAACCTAGATTCATCCGAACAAAATGACGTTTTGCCATTCGTGCACCCAGGTTCGTCGTTGAGTACACCATCGCAGGCGCTCCTTTCTGTGATGCAGCGTCAAGGGTAACCGCAGCCATGGTCTCAGAGCTGATAGTCCATGCTGCTGCAAACGTCGTCGAGCTGTTCGTGCAGATGGTTGTTGTCTTGCAAACGTCCCCATCTGATCGAGACGTGGCTGCAGCCTGTCATCTCTACTGCTAGTGATACGAGGCCGTTGGGATCCAGCAAGGCTTTCCGTATTACCCTCCTGAACCCACCGATCCCATATTCTGCTAACAGTCATTGGATCTCGACCAACGCGAGCAGCAATGTTGCGATACGATAAACCGCAATCGCGATAGGCTACAATCCGACCTTTATCAAAGTTGAAAACGTGATGGTACGCATTTCTCCTCCTTACACGAGGCATCGCAAGAACGTTTCACCAGGCAACGCCGGTTAACTGCTGTTTGTGGATGGAAAGTCGGTTGGAAACTTTCCTCATGTCAGCACGTCGTAGGTGTCACCACCGGCGCCACCCTTGTGTGAATGCTCTGAGAATCTAATCATTTGCGTATCACAGCATCTTCTTCCTGTGGGTTAAAGTTCGCGTCTGTAGCACGTCATCTTCATGGTGCAGCAATTTTAATGGTCAGTAGTGTAAAAACTAGGACTTACGCTTGAAGAAAGGTCTACAAAATACGCCGTAGGGATAAGATGGTCCTGAACTAAAGATTAGATGTCCTTCGCCATATTGGTACGACGAATAAGAAGTAAAACGCCGTCTATAGCCCGCTCGTGATTCGCTAAAACGGCTGATAACTCAGATGACAAGCATACAATAGAACGTAAGTGGTTAAAAAAAAGGACATTCGGTCACGAAATGGCGAACCGTCAAAGGTTAATGACAATCAGCACAAAGTGGTGGGGGATCATCAGTTATCAAATGGCGATGGCTAAAAAGACAGTGCCACTTCGGCGGCTTGCGCGTCGATGATGATGGAAACGAGCGTTTGGCGTCATTGGCCGGGAGGCCCCTGGCGGGGCACGTCCGGCCGCCTTGGTGCAGGTCTTATTACATTCGACGCCACACTGGGCGACCTGCATGCCGGATGGGGATGAAATGATGAAGACTGCGCAACACCCACTCCCTGAGCCGAGAAAATTCCCGACCCAGCCGGGAATCGAACGCGGGCCCGTAGGACGGCAATCCGTCATGCTGACCACTCGTCTATCGGGGTGGACGTCGATGATGATGAGGACAATACACACACACACACACATACATAGATACACACACACACATTGCCCCGCGCAGAGGAAATCCCCTCCCGGCCGGGAATCGAAGGCGGCTCAGCATGATCGAGAGTCAGCGACACAAACCATAAGCAACTGACTGTTCAGTTGTGACTCCATATTTTTTTCGAATCGTATGTTGCCAATGCCAATGCTTAACGGTGTCGGAATACCGTTACCAAGACTTGTGAAAACGGTTGCACTGCATTTGAGTTATTTTCAGATTTGTAATGCACTCCGTATGTTTGCACTTTGGTCAGACGGCGCATGGTACAAATTTTAGACTTGTGATGGTAAAGAACTATCTCTTAGAAATTAATATACAAAAGCAAACGCACTTGACACTCATTCTGCAGAGAGTAAAAAAATATATCAGGTTGTAATCGTGGGTCTGGAAACAGAAGCGAAAGTTGATTTCGTATGCTCTCATTTTCATGGAAAGAACAAATCAGTGGACATTTGGAGTTTACAGAGTAGGTATAGAATAGACAGGAAGAAAAGGCATTAGCAGCTGGCTAGCAAATGTTCCTGTAAACATTCTGATGTATTTTAAATCTTACAAAAGAAGACTCTATTAGATCACTACTGTGAAAAGACTCTATTAGATGACTACTGTGAAGGATGTCTGTAATGATAACTGTTTCCTTGTTTACTCACAATAACTCTCACAGTTTCACACAGTTTTTCAGTTTGTTCTTTTAACTATTATTCGCACCACCAGTCATTCCAGTGTACTGTTATCTTTTAGAAATTAATTATCTGGCTGCGAGTTCCTTGACATCAGCTTTATACGGCATAGGTCTATTATGCAACAGTGAGAAATGAAAATTTGTACCAGACCTGTAATTTAGTGGACTACGATATAAAAATGCAGACAGTGTGAGATACGGAAGACTGAGTCGGTCTGGGGAGCGTGCACGGATAGCCAAACTGATCGGGGCGATCGCTCGTGGTAAGCAGGAAATCCGGATTCGGGTCACGGTCTGGGACAACTTTTCATACGTCACTGTTGGGTAGCAAATCTTATACAGGTGATGTGAAGGACTTCGGAGCCAGCGTATTAATTTCGATGTATTTCGTACAGCTGTGGATAGTCAACATACTTTGTTCTTTCAGACATGCATATAACTACCGATTTTTGGACGGACTACGTTTTTTTAAACTTCCGTCTTGTCGACCGCCATGTTTTACGAAGCCAACATCGGCCAGTCCTTGCTCAGGTAAAGTTTCAGTGATGTCTTTGCCGTATTACGTTCCAGAGCACAAGACTTGGTATTGGTTTCGATACTACTGCTACTTTTCGCGTGCATAAATTGTTACCTCATTTTTTCCGCATTTACTGTTGATTGCTTCAGCGCTATACACTGCAAATAAGCCTGGCAATATTTTATACTCTTACGACATACCACACCTGAAGGTTTGTCTAAATCAAGAAATCAAGATACAGTTCACTTGCTGTATACGTTCTTTCATTTCATTATTGCAGTATAGTTTAACATTATTAGATTTCAGAAGAGCTTATCATTAGTAATTACTCATGAAAGGCATTCAGTCCAAATCTGTGAACAGTTCTCTAAATAAGTATCATTACTTTTGGTAATGCCTTGAAACATTTTCTGGCGTTCAGAAAAGGACGACTGCCTACAATTTTGTCTTATCTGGCGTAATGTGTGTTTCATTTTTAACTTTTGACACTCGATTTTTAAAACAAATCTTGTAACACCTGATTTCTTCTTCTTAGTCCAATGATTTATCTCATGAACAAGCTTCAAAGCAGAAATATCTAAGTGCCCGAACAGAATACACATTCACTGTATGAACGCTATGTCTAGTAAGATTAATGAGTGCTATGGAACTGTATGCAACGACCCAATAGTTCAAAACACAAAGTTTTCGAAAACAGACACAAGTCACACTTTATATTTTTTATTGTGACCGATTTCTCTCTTCAAATGAACGTGAGCATCATCAGAACGTACACTATAAAAGATACGAATTGAGACAATACGGAAAACTTACGCTGACACTGCGTAAAGTACATATTCTGCTTCGAGTGCTACAGTGTGGTGATGACTTATGTTTAAATTTGGCTGACAGCATAAAAGGTTGCCTTTACAGTTGGCTGACAGCTCTGAAGATTAATTTGACTGTAGTATAGTACTTAAATTCACGTTACAGTACGTTTTAAGTACAGTAGTAAATGATGACGCCAACGGCCTTGCCGCAGTGGCAATCTTTCAAGCTGTTAGCCAACTTCAAACTGAATATTATGATGATGCTATTGTTCGTTTTAAGAGCCATACCGGTCGTAATTAAAAAACATAAAGAGCAGCTTGTGGCTGTTTTCGAAAACTTAGTTTTAACAGTCGCTCCCCCTGCAGACAATGCCTGCTCTTGATAAGTTTAAAACACATTTTTCTAGCGTATTTTTTGCAATTTCTTCTTGTGTTTTTGTTGTGTCTGTTGTCGGTAAGAGGCAGTGTTTTCAACTAAGTTTATTAAATGGATAAGCTTGAGCATTTTGATTTATACTATGAACAAAGAATTGAAAATAAATATAACATTAAGCATCATGCTTCTCTGTTTACACTGGTCCTCTGACAACCCATCTCCAAATTCCAGTTACAATAATGTTGACCATTGTCTAAGGTTTTCTGTAAGGGCCGACCAAAAAGTTTCCGTTCGAAGACTGTACAAACCAGAACAGTATGGCAATCGGGCAAAACTGAATCTGGGCGAGTGAAATGCATTGAGTGCTGCGTTCGTGTGGAATAATTCCTGCAAGTAAAGTAAAGTTGTGTGCCATGGCTACTATCGTATCGGTAGTGAGGTGGCAAAAATATACAAGCAGACGTAAGTGCCGTCTCTCCCTCAGTGGTCAGCAGCGCGCGATGCGTGGCTGCAGTTGACGAAAATGCCGTCATCACCGAAACTACAGGGTTATTACAAATGATTGAAGCGATTTCACAGCTCTACAATAACTTTATTATTTGAGATATTTTCACAATGCTTTGCACACACATACAAAAACTCAAAAAGTTTTTTTAGGCATTCACAAATGTTCGATATGTGTCCCTTTAGTGAGTCAGTAGACATCAAGCCGATAATCAAGTTCCTCCCACACTCGGCGCAGCATGTCCCCATCAATGAGTTCGAAATCATCGTTGATGCGAGCTCTCAGTTCTGGCACGTTTCTTGGTAGAGGAGGTTTAAACACTGAATCTTTCACAGAACCCCACAGGAAGAAATCGCATGGGGTTAAGTCGGGAGAGCGTGGAGGCCATGACATGAATTGCTGATCATGATCTGCACCACGACCAATCCATCGGTTTTCCAATCTCCTGTTTAAGAAATGCCGAACATCATGATGGAAGTGCGGCAGAGCACCATCCTGTTGAAAGATGAAGTCGGCGCTGTCGGTCTCCAGTTGTGGCATGAGCCAATTTTCCAGCATGTCCAGATACACGTGTCCTGTAACGTTTTTTTCGCAGAAGAAAAAGGGGCCGTAAACTTTAAACCATGAGATTGCACAAAACACGTTAACTTTTGGTGAATTGCGAATTTGCTGCACGAATGCGTGAGGACTCTCTACCGCCCAGATTCGCACATTGTGTCTGTTCATTTCACCATTAAGAAAAAATGTTGCTTCATCACTGGAAACAAGTTTCGCACTGAACGCATCCTCTTCCATGAGCTGTTGCAACCGCGCCGAAAATTCAAAGCGTTTGACTTTGTCATCGTGTGTCAGGGCTTGTAGCAATTGTAAACGGTAAGGCTTCTGCTTTAGCCTTTTCCGTAAGATTTTCCAAACCGTCGGCTGTGGTACTTTTAGCTCCCTGCTTGCTTTATTCGTCGACTTCCGCGGGCTACGCGTGAAACTTGTCCGCACGCGTTCAACCGTTTCTTCGCTCACTGCAGGCCGACCCGTTGATTTCCCCTTACAGAGGCATCCAGAAGCTTTAAACTGCGCATATCATCGCCGAATGGAGTTAGCAGTTGGTGGATCTTTGTTGAACTTCGTCCTGAAGTGTCGTTGCACTGTTATGACTGACTGATGTGAGGGCATTTCAAGCACGACATATGCTTTCTCGGTTCCTGTCGCCATTTTGTCTCACAGCGCTCTCGAGCGCTCTGGCGGCAGAAACCTGAAGTGCGGCTTCAACCGAGCAAAACATAAATGAGTTTTTCTACGTATCTGTAGTGTGTCGTGACCATATGTCAATGAATGGAGCTACAGTGAATTTATGAAATCGCTTCAATCATTTGTAATACCCCTGTACAAAAGTTGACGAAAAGTTGCAAATGCATCTGAGTGCCGCAGAAGATAAATGTCAATTGACGTAGTGTCAGAAACGCATTGCTGACAATTTTTTTCTGTGATTCGCCGAAGTCTTGAGCTAATAACTCTCTTCTTCGTCGTCCATCGTATGTTTAGCTACTAGCAAACCTAGGAGTTTCCTTTTCTTCCAAGCGATCCTTGAAGACTGTACTTAATGCTGTGTTTGAATACGCTTCCGATACAGTGCGCATGGACTGAGTAGTTCATGCTCTTGCTGTTTTATTGTCTGGGACAACGTATTTAGGTTTTGCATCCCTGCCGACGCAAAATGCCCTGTGCTGGCCACGCGGCGCAAAATTCCTGCTTCTAGCACGAAGTCTTGCCCTGGTTATAACAATTTATTACAGAATAACCTTTGAGATAATAATTTTCATTTGATGCCGTTACTTAAGTTAGTGTTACTAGTTTTTTTAAGACCACTTACGTTGGTAAACCTCAACGTGTGCTCCATTGGTAGCTCGGAGAATGTCGAGGCGGTGTTCCAGTTCCCGCCAGGTGTTTCGTAACATGTGTTCGATCACAGTACCCACAGCAGCTTGTATCCTAGCCTTCAGTTTGTCGACGTCAGCAACTGGGGTGACGAAGACTCTGCCTTGATATAGCCCCAGAAAAAAAGTCAAGGGATGTAATGTCTGGAGAGTGGGGTGTCCAGGGTGTTGGACAGTTCCTTCCAATCCACCGATCCGAACATTACTCCCCTCTCCAGACATTACGCCCCTTGATTTTTTTTTTTTTTTTTCGGGGGCTATATCAAGGACAGAGTCTTCGTCACCCCAGTTGCTGAGGTCGACGAATTCAAGTTTAGGATACAATGTGCTGTGGGTACTGTGACAGAACATATGTTACGAAACACCTGGCGGGAACCGGAATACCGCCTCGACGTTCTCCAAGCTACCAAGAGAGCACACGTTGAAGTTTACTAACGTAAGTGGTCTTAAAAAAAAAAAAAAAAAAAAAAAAAACAAAACTAGTAACACTAACCTATGTATCGGCATCAAATGTAACTTATTATGTCAAACGGTTATTCTGTTACAAATTTGTATAATCATGGCAAGACTTAGTGCTCACCCTGTATTTCTGTGGACTCTGTTCTCCGCTACCGTCAGCTCGTACTTTCTGCCGCATTTTGGATGAAATACCACAGCCATAGCGGCGTTGGCCGCAGTCTCTATGTACGCAGACTTTCTAGACGAACTGAACCTCGAGTACATGTTTGCTTCTTTCTGTCGGTTGTTTACATTAACGCTATTGGAGCACAGTAGTCTCTGTTTAGCTATTCTAAAAGGACAATGTCCTTATACAGAGAGTTCCTGATTATCTGGGTGTGGATCAGTGTCACCAGATGATTTTCGCGGGTGTCCCGATTTTTAGAGGTGGAATTACCCGTCCCAGATAACCCTTATTGGAGACACTAAGTGTCCCTACTTTTGGGCACTGCTAACAATTCGGCGTGTAATATGTATTCCCCCCAAAAGTGATCTAGTACATGAAAGTTTCGAAATGAGTTCCTGAAAGCATCGTCAGCGGTACTAATAAATTTAGAATACGGTGCAGCCCGAGAGCGCAAGCTTCCGATTCTCGTTAAAGCAGTAGTTCCCAATGTGGGGAAAATTACCTCCTGAGGCGTAAAATGACATTTTGTGACGGGTAAATAACAAAAGGGGCCAAATATGTCTCAAAGATCATTATTATTAAAATATTGCAGGACACTAATATATCGGCCGGTTACAATTAAACTTTCGCTATTTAACACGTTATAACACGGAAACCAAGTACCGTGCGATTACCAGACTTAGTAGCATAAATGTCAAGGTCATGGGGAAGATAAATAATAGAGAATCAATTCAAATGAAACACTTTCAATGTGCTGCTATGGCATATCATACCATTACATACCGGTACCATTACTGCTACAAAAGGGGCTCAATATGGCGCTAATCAGTGTCCAGAAAAGTATGAAAGCGCAGGATTGCATTCTGCACAGCAGAACGAAGCAAGTCCGTATGTACGCTGGCTACCTCTCTTGACCGAGCGAGGTGGCGCAGTGGCTAGCACATTGGACTCGCATTCGGGAGGACGACGGTTCAATCCCGCGTCCGGCCATCCTGAAAAATGGTTCAAATGGCTCTGAGCACTATGAGACTTAACATCTGAGGTCATCAGTCCCCTAGACTTAGAACTACTTAAACCTAACTAACCTAAGGACATCACACACATCCATGCCCGAGGCAGGATTCGAACCTGCGACCGTAGCAGTCGCGCAGTTCCGGACTGAAGCGCCTAGAACCGCTCGGCCACCGTGGCCGGCGGCCATCCTGATTTAAGGTTTTCCGTGATTTCCCTAAATCGCTCCAGGCAAATGCCGGGATGGTTCCTTTGAAAGGGCACGGCCGACTTCCTTCCTCTTCCTTCCCGAATCCGATGAGACCGATGATCTCGCTGTCTGGTCTCCTCCCCCAACAACAACAACAACAACAACCTCTCTTGATACGCTGCGCTTCAGATCAGAACATGTGTGAATGTTCTCCTGGTAAACCCTTTTCTTCAGGTAGCTCCACAACCAGAAATCGCAGGGAGTGAGACCTGGCCAATCATTTGGAAACGATCGGCTGATAATTCGATCGTTTCCAAATGTGTTTCGGAGAAGCAGGTGTACTCCACGAGCGATGTGCTGTATGGCCCCATCTCACATGAAAACTCTTGAGTTCAATGTGTCTCTCTCCTGTAGGGCGGGTATGACACGCTGGCGAAGCATATCGCAGTAACGCTGGGCAGTCTTTGGTTCTTGAGAGCCACCCTGTTCAAAAAAGAATGGGTCAATGATGAACATAGCTGTGAAATCACACCATACGTTCACCGTACAGAGGAACTTCATGCACAGTGACTGAAGATCCCCACACTCGGCAAATCTGTGCGTTCATCTTACCCGTCATAGAAAAATGAGCTTCGTCTGTCCATAGCGTAGTCCAGGGCCGGCCGTCGTCAACTTCAATCCTTGCGAGAAAGTGAAGGGCAAAGTCAACACGTCATTGTGCGTTCTATGGTACAAGCTGCTCTACGATATGGATATTGTACCGGTACCATTTGAGAATGGTTCGAAGTATCTTCCGTACAGTGGATCACGGGATGTTCAATTGTCGCGACACAGCACGCGCA
The DNA here is from genome assembly GCF_021461395.2 of Schistocerca americana. Taxonomy (NCBI): domain Eukaryota; kingdom Metazoa; phylum Arthropoda; class Insecta; order Orthoptera; family Acrididae; genus Schistocerca; species Schistocerca americana. Next base: position 519,241,768 of record NC_060119.1, on the reverse strand, counting down.
CTGCCTGACGATTGTGGATTGCACGCACCGTTGTCTGCCATGGCTACAGATATTTCATCAACCACCTGTGGTGCAATCGGTCGTCGGCCTCTTCCCGGAGCGACACTCAGTTCGCGAGGTGATTCGAACTTCTTCATCATGCTCCGCACAGCAGGTAGGGAAAGTGTTCTGGAAGGGTCCCTTCCATAACACTTTCAGGTGGCGATATTCTCGAAGTGCAACTGCAGCATTACTGTTGTTTTGATAATAGAAATTCACCAATAATGCCCTGCTCCTACAACAGTATTTGTTTATGGTTCATTGAAATATTTTATAATTTTTTTTGCTTTAAAATTTTCTAATATTGGTACTATATTTTCTGTATATATTGGAGATTGAAGTTCTTAGTATTGTATGTGAGTAATCTATGTAAAATACTATGTAAATTGTTTATTACATAAATAACTTTCTGCTGACCTTTCGCATTTAAAAAATATTTGTGTGTTCACGTTAATGTAAATTTGACAATTTAAGAAATGGTCACGCTTAACAACAATATAAGATGTAGGTGTTATGTAAAAGCTAGTGTGCTTTTGTTTACAACGGAAGTGGCGCTGGGGAATGGAAGAGGTGTCAAGGGCGAATTGGCGCGCTACCTAGAGCAAGCGCGGGAAGTAAGTCACATAGCCTGTAGGCAGCAGTGATTGAGGCAACACCCTTGTGGAGCAGGAGAAGCTTTGCCTGCAAATTCGCACAAAATGCCTCGGATGGAGACTGCAAACGGCTTACGGCATAGCTGCGAGTTTTTGGGCTACTGTATGTAGAATAGAACGACGCCAAGAAGAGAAATTAAGCCCATAAAGCAATGGACTTGCAGGCCGTGGTGTGGGTAGTGTAGCCGCCATAATTGTTCGCCACACCCAACCCTACAGCCACTAGGTAAGACTTTTTCATAGTAAACTTACTTTTGATCAGCGTGAACCATCAATTTAAACTATGTTTTTGATAATCATTCCTGAACATTAAAGAAAGTAGTTCACCCTGTTATTTCATCCTAATCATACGCCTATATAGAGTTCCTTCCTGGTGTTTGATGAATACGAATATCCTATGTTACAGACTTATGAAGCGCCAAGTTAACATAAAGAGGTACCATTTAAATTGTTTTTGTTTTCTCTTAACATTTGCAAAGTGTTATAGTAAAAGTTTGCTTACGTAAAATTCAATCAGAGTGTAGCCAAGTTACTAGAATCTGATAAATGACTGCACAGAGTTAGTTGAAAGAATAATAACTTTTGAAAGTAAATTCCAGTAAGAGAAAGGTTTTCTTGAAGTGATATGATCAGTATAAAAAGTGTTTATCTATGTATTTTAGTATTTAAGTTTGTTTATTACAGCAAATAATTTCTATATCTCCCCCCTCCTGGCCAAATGTTTTTTAGCTTCCCTGAAGTTATCTACTGGGTTTTTCTCTTTTTAAAAACTTAATGTATCAGGGTGTAGTAGTCAAAAAGAAATTCCAGTGTCTGCACTAACATTGTTTACGTGGAGTAATATTAATTTGAAGAACCAAATTAAACAGTAGGACGAAAGAAGCAAAATTCATACTTCTGCTTTTCCAATACTTCACTATTTCATAGCCTGGATAGGCAAGTGACCATTAGTACATGTTTTGAACCACTAAATGAACTTGGAACTGAGTTGTCCCAGCTTCAGTATAATATTATTCATATTGCGTTTCTATTCAACCGCTGGGCAAAATCTTAGGAACAGAATTGAATAGTCTGATTTACTTATCCATTAGACATAACACTGAAACGTCCCCTTTGAACAATTATACATGACTGTGCTTAACCTGACACACAATATTTTGTTAGCGCAACGCAATCTGACTTTCAAAATTCCCTACAAAAGAATGGCCCTGACAAACATTAAACTATACCTTTCACAAATCACTTACCTCACAAAAATCTTCGCTGCTCAAGCTACTGCAATACAGCGAGCGCCACTACTGCCAGCTAAATAAAAGATTCAAACTACTGAAGGCACTAACTACTGATAGGGATAGTTAGCAAATGAAAGATATTAATAGAGAACAAACAATGTATTTACCTTAATATCATCACAAGTCATAATATATATATCAGTTCATGACAAATTGCAAAACTCCGCCATCTCTCTCCCCACATCCACCACTGCTGGCGGCTCACCTCCAACTGCGCAACGCTACGCGCTGTTCACAGCCAGCTGCCGCTGCCCAACACTACAATGGCAGACAACAATGCAAACTAGCCACAGACTGCACACAGCACAGCCAGTGATTTTCATATTGAGCGCTACGTAACGTTGCCAATAAGAAAACATAAACAGCCTACTTACATAGCCCCCATGCTCCCCACAAAAATTTTTACAAATGGGATTGGGCAGTGGCCAATACAGATTTGAAAAAAATTTTTCATAATTACAATAACAAAGCAATCAAATGCACACACTTATTGATACAATGTTGGTCAAAAGCTAAAATTTTCGTTTTGGCAACGTTACGTAGCGCTCAAAATGAAATCACTGGCTGTGCTGTGTGCAGTCTGTCGCTAGTTTGCATTGTTGTCTGCCATTGTAGTGTTGGGCAGCGGCAGCTGGATGTGAACAGCGCGTAGCGTTGCGCAGTTGGAGGTGAGCCGCCAGCAGTGGTGGATGTGGGGAGAGAGATGGCGGAGTTTTGTAATTTTTCATGAACTGATATATTTATATATGATGATATCAAGGTAAATACATTGTTTGTTCTCTATTAATATCTTTCATTTGCTAACTATCCCTACCAGTAGTTAGTGCCTTCAGTAGTTTGAATCTTTTATTTAGCTGGCAGTAGTGGCGCTCGCTGTACTGCAGTAGCTTGAGCAGCGAAGATTTTTGTGAGGTAAGTGATTTGTGAAAGGTATAGTTTAATGTTTGTCAGGGCCATTCTTTAGTAGGAAATTTTGAAAGTCAGATTGCGTTGCGCTAAAAATATTGTGTGTCAGTTTAAGCACAGTCTTGTAGAATTGTTCAAAGGGGACGTTTCAACACACGCTCATATCCTGTAAAAAAAAGGGTACTTCTATTGATTAGCTTTCCCTGTTAACAGGACTATCCTCCCATAGTGTACTTTATTTGGAAGCTGAACTACATTTTAGTAAGAGGGTTATACGTGGCTTTTCCCGTAACAGAAATATTTGACAGGGTTTTCGTTATTTAGGTAAAAGTGTACTATATTATAATAGTAGTGGTAGGGTTATACTCATTTTCTCCAAGCACATGTTGACACGTCAGATGTTTGAGACTATGGATCACGATGACTGATCACGGCACCTGGTGACCATAGTTGGATCTGGACGGTGGCGCTGTGACGCATGGAAATCGTGCGCCCCATAACCTTTACACTAATCCTACCAAATTTGGTACTCGTATAGTAATTAGTTTCTGAGTTATAATGTGCTAAATAGAGGAAATTTAGTTACAACTGCCTGATCAAAAGTATCCATACACTTATTAATGGACGTTAGTATGGGATGTGTCTGCGCTTCGCCTTTACGGCAGCTCAAACTCTGTTGGAGACACTTTCAGCCAGCCAGACATGATGTGGTTTACAAGCAGTTACCCACATCCGACCGCAGTGGTTAGACACTGGACTCGCATTCGGGAGGACGACGGTTCAATCCCGCGTCCGGCCATCCTGATTTAGGTTTTCCGTGATTTCCCTAAATCACTCCAGGCAAATGCCGGGATGGTTCCTCTGAAAGGGCACGGCCGACTTCCTTCCTCATCCTTCCCTAATCCGATGAGACCGATGACCACGCTGTCTGGTCTCCTTCCCCAAACCAACCAACCCACATCCGACTACGTGAATATCGGGATGGTACCAACGTACTGCCTCAATTACACGATTCGCAAACTTAAACACACTAGATACAGATGGAAGGGACACTTCTATTCCGTCCCCTGGGGTGTGGGTGGGGGGGGGGGGGGGGCAGTTAGAAGGGATGGTGACAGTAAGGGCATCCAGTCACCCTCTATCACAAAAATTGCCAAGTACAAATTATCGTGCTGACTCCTTGAAGAAACGAGATAATTCCAGGAAAAACAAGAAGAAGAAGAAGAAGAAGAGGAAGTGAAATGTCGCTTTAGCTTGTCCTCGGGGCTTCTGTGGCGTCGCACAACAACTCAGTCCCGGAAGCGGCCAGAATCCAAGTGCCCATAGGCGAAGCGCAGATCCTGGGACGGAGGTGATGCAGCACAGACCACTGCAGGACAGACCGTGTTCTTTCGACTCACAGGTTTCGTTCTGTACAACAGTGCAAATTGAGGATCAAAGGCAGGACACCGCCGGCCGTGGTGGCCGAGCGGTTCTAGGCGCTACAGTCTGGAACCGCGCGACCGCTACGGTCGCAGGTTCGAATCCTGCTTCGGGCATGGATGTGTGTGATGTCCTTAGGTTAGTTAGGTTTAAGTAGTTCTAAGTTCTAGGGGACTGATGACCTCAGAAGTAAAGTCCCATAGTGCTCAGAGCCATTTGAACCATTTTTCTTGAAAGGCAGGACAGCACAGCCCCGCGCCTGCTTCCATCCGTGCCAAGCTATGATCCAAATACAGTTAACTATGCTCGTTGTGTACTCTCGGAGACACCTCCCCTGGGCATTCAGAGGCCTGCGGCTCAAGAATCCGAACCACCTCTGTCTTATGTGCTCTACATCAGATCATCCATGACTCTTCTCCGTAACTACATGGCCTCGCCTTCAAGTTCAGTGCTCGACATCACGCAATATTCGTAAACGCTGACAACAATTTCCCTCATTAATTTTCTAAAGCTGTTTATATAAAGCGTGCTCTTTATGAAGACACTGTACTGCATTCGCTTACTCTTCTTTTTTAAAAGAGATCACGAAGCTCCTCATAACACCAGTAGTTTTACAGTCACTTCTGGTCACTGCGAGTAGAATAGCAGTGAGCATTCAAACCCTGATCTAGTTGTAACTGGTGTCATATCTCAAGGTCACTGATAAGGACTTCCAGTGTCAGTTGGTTACCCAACTGGCTGATATATGATCGAGATCACCCCGCCCCCTCCCCCAAATAACCTCTGGGAATTGGTCCCCCACCCATGATAGGCGGTTGCGCGATAGTGGTCTTGTGACAAAATTGGCGGGACTCACCTCCCTATCTCACACAGCCAATGGGAGCATAATAAAATAACGGAAAACCAGTAAAATTCGAGCTCCCCCTCCTACTCCCCCTTATCATCCTTTGCATCTAGGTCAACTGTGTGTATACCTTTTTATTGGAAGTCTGATCATCATGAGAGAGATGTTCAGGTTTGTTTATAACAACAGCAAATTAAATAACAATAATTTTCTCCCCCTCTGTATTATATATCTCAATTAATACATGAGCCTGGTCAGTAGTACTCTGTAGTGAAAGGGTTTCTAAATAATTAGAATGATATATGTAACCCCTCATCACAATTGGTTTTTTTTAAACTAAAATTTATACGAATTGGCCATGAGCAATTTCCATATTTCATATAAAATAATAGCTTACCGTTTTAAAGTAGAGAAAATTAAATAAAAGAATAATAAGAGCCAATGGAATAGCATATTATATGCAAAGTAGTAAGGGGCTTTATTCAAAGAGTTTGTAATGAGTGTCCCTTTTGCATCACAACTACTAGGTAAAACCAACGCAAGTATTGTTAACGTCTTTAGCGTGTGGGAGTCTTCAACGTTAAGGAGTCCTTAACATCCACGAGTCTTTGTGTTCGAGATTTTAGTGTCCGAGCTTTTAGCGTTTGAGTCCTGAGTATTCGCGGCTCTTAAGTTCGTGGGCGACTACATGAAATGGTTAACTTCATTGGAAGACAGGCTAAATAAAAGAAAATTTTTGTTTGTTCAATTTATCGGTAAAAGTACGAAAACTGACAGAACTGAGATAACGTAAACATCTAGCGATCATCTCAATCAATAAAAATCGATATCATCAATGGTGTTATTAAGGTCTTATTAAGCACCTTTTTGTTAGCTCCTACACTATCGTATCTGTGCATCTGGGTTTGGGGTTTTCTGAGGGACCAAAATACAGTAATTGGACTTCTTAGAGGGATATGAGCCCTAGCCAATGATGAGCGAAGTATTGTTTTGAATCTGTTGAGGACATAGTAATTGCACGGCAGATTCTGCTAGAGAATAAAGATTAATTATTTATATATTAATATCCTGTATTTAAATGGCAATTGTGTACTAAGTGGGTTACCAACAGACAGCTCATCGAACGTTGGGGTCTGCAGGAGAGCTTCTGTGAAATTTGGAAGGTAGGAGAGGAGGTGCTGGCGGACTTAAGAAGCTGCGAGAGCGGGTCGTGAGTCGTGCTTGGGAGGCTCATATGGAGATGCACTTGCTCACGATAGGCAAGAGTCCCGAGTTTGAGTATCGGTCCGGCACACTGTTGCTGCCAGGAAGTTTCATATCAGCGCACTTATTATTATAAAAGATTTTTATATCGTAGCCGACGCGTCGTATCTAGAGATCAAGGCGTCGCTGTTTCAAACAAACGAACTCGACAGTCTGGAAGACATCAATATCATTTAATTTTTTTTCCGCGCCTTATCCAACTGCGAGATGGCTTACGCACGAATTTAGGTGTTTTGTATATGGGAAACAGATCATTATATACAGGTATATTGTGACCATAAAGCTGTCACATTTCTAATGACCTGTAAGCTGTTACATGAAAGGCTAATGAGGTGGGCACTACTGTTTCAGAAATATCAGATCGATATTAGATACATTAGAGGAAGGGATAATGTAGGGGCTGACGCACTATCTCGATTACCACAAGGACTAACCGATGAAGACAATATAATTGAAAGTAACCATAATTTTAAGGTAAATTAATGAAAAAATGTACTGCTCCAAAATGACTACGAATAAATGTGAAAAACTTGTCGATCTTACAATAAAAACAAGACACGAACTGAAATCGTATAATAAATACTTTGAAAACAGGTGTTTGGGATCATCGACAGTTAAATTATAAACTGCGTTCGGGTCCTGTTTCATCGACCGAATATCACTAAAGGAAGTCGGAAGGTGTGTATACCAAAAAAATATATCTCCGAATTCGTATGACATACACATTTCTCCTGGAGACATTTTAGTGTTACTAAGTGTAACGATAAAATCAGGCAATATTGTTTTTTTTCGTGAAACGGAAAATACGAAATATTCCTAAGGTGTGCACCCTATGTCAAAAGGTAAAACCTATTAATCGTAGCACTGAGTTGGTACTACATACAATAGTCCCATCAGAACTTTTAGCGATATTGTGATGTGATCGGATCACTTCCGACTGCAGGAGGTAGATTTAAATATGCAATTGCCTTTTATGACCTGTTTTCAAAATATGTTAAAATGTACCCAGTAAGGTCTACTAACGTTAGGCCTATGTTGAATCACCTATTTAAAGACTACACACATAAGGTTGGTAAGCTGAGTGCTATTCTGTCAGCTAATGCATCATATTATACCAGCCAGAAGTAAAGCATATCACGATATCATACAGAAGCGTCGCCAGTTGAAAGTATTCACATCAAAGAAAGTTTTGCATCACCCCGGTTCCCATAACTTCTGAAGATAGACGTTGAATGTGAATACTGTGTCGCAGACACAGACCCTTTCACTGTTCAAAGATATCACTAAACCCACCCAAAGATGTAGACAACCATGCTTGAGCAGCGCCTATTAGACGGAGGGGGTCCGACAGACGATTAGTTCCAGTCATTCCACCAGGAAGGAGGTACACGGCTCGTGTTGTCTGTAGTTCAACCACGCCTTGAGGGTCACTACCGCGGTTCGATCGCGCCCGCATTGTTACTTTGTGCCAAGAAGTGCTCTCAACAAGGGAAGTGTCCAGGCGTCTGAAACTGAACCAAAGCGATGTTGTTTTGACATGGAGGAGACACAGAGAGACAGGAACTGTCGATGACATGTCTCGCTCTGGGCGCCCAAGGTCTAATACTGCAGTGGATGGACGCTATCTACGGATTATGGCTCGGAGGAACCCTGACAGAAACGCTACCATATTGAATAATGCTTTCCGTGCAACCACAGGACGTCGTGTCACGACTCAAATTGTGCTCAATAGGCTGCATGATGCGCAACTTCACTCCCAACGTCCATGACGAAGTCCATCTTTGCAACCACGACACCATGCAGCGCAGTACAGATGGGCCCAACAACATGCCGAATGGACCGCTCAGGACTGGCATCACGTTCTCTTCACCGATGAGTGTCGCATATGCCTTCAACCAGACAATCGTCGGAGACGTGTTTGGAGACATCCTGGTCAGACTGAATGCCTTAGACACACTGTCAAGCGATTGCAGCAAGGTGGAGTTTTCCAGATGTTTTGTGGTGGCATTTCTGGGGACGACGTACGTCGCTGGTGGTCATGGAAGGCGCCGTAACGGCTGTTCGATATGTGAATGCCATCCTCCGACCGATACTACAACGATATCGGCAGCATATTGGCGAGGCATTCGTCTTCATGGACGACAATTCGCGCCCCTATCATGCACAACTTGTGATGACTTCCTCCAGGATAACGACATCGCTCGACTAGAGTGGCCAGCATGTTGTCCAGACGTGAGCCCTACCGGACATGTCTGGGATAGATTTAAAAGGGCTGTTTATGGACGACGTGACCCACCAACCACTCTGAGGGATCTACGCCGAATCGCCGTTGAGGAGTGGGACAATATGGATCAACAGTGCTTTGATGAACTTATGTATAGTATGCCGCGACGAATCCACGCATGCATCAATGCAAGAGGACGTGCTATGGGTATTAGAGGTACTGGTGTGTACAGTAGTCTGGACCAACACCTCTGAAGGTCTCGCTGTATGGTGGTACAACATGCAACGCGTGGTTTTCGTGAGCAGTAAAAAGGGCGGAAATGATGTTTATGTTGATCTCCATTCCAATTTTCGGTACAGGTTCCGGAACTCTCGGAACCGAGGGGACGCAATTTTTTGTGTGTGTGTATATTTGGAGACTGTAACAGCTTTATTCGCAGTTACGCTCCAACGGAACAATATAAGTGGATAGAGTACGTGTCGGTCTTTGAAGAGATCCACAATAACATGCCGCACACATCCACCAGGCATAGTCCAGCGGAAATGATATGCAACACGCCAGAGTCTAATGTGTGGATTAAATCTTTACCGATCTTGGCTGAGCTAAACAAAGATAGCAAGTCGTTTTTGGACGACGTGTGTGAATTACTAAAGCATGCTGCGTGACTGAGGAAGACCAAATTCGATCGTAAATTGGGTAGAATTGTGACGTATGCCAAAGTGATGAGGCCTTATTAAGAAAACACCCTAAGTCATCGGCTCTTAAGAGGTTAAACTAGAAATGGCAACATGTTTATGCCGGATCTTACCTATTTGTTAGCTAATGTAGATTATGGGGGCAAACCAAGGGTTTGTTTCCTCACAAAGATTTGAAGAAATTTTATGGATGAAACCATTAGTGACAGTTAATGAAACACTGAATGAGAAGCTTTACCTAAGTAGTTCTTATTGTTTAAGTGATACAATTGGAGTAGTATTATGATTTATTGCTTTAATAATGTTCTGAACTTGGTGGATATAAATGTATTCTTTGTTTAATAGGTTAGTAGTTAATGACAATGCAGTTTATTAATACTTGATTATGTAATTTTTTGGATGCTTAACATGTAACAGTAGGTGAGCAGAGGCCTTAGATTAAGAACAAGCACAAAGCGGTATCGAGTTTATTTGTATATTACATTGCCGCGGTGCAGGTTGCCCAGTGAAGTGTCAATTATTTCAGTAGAGCTGTGCGCGGAACTGAATAGGACAGAATTTGGCATAACCTGCGAAATGAAAGTGATCTGAGCGTTAAGAATAACTGTGAAATAATGAAATATCGCATGTGCAAACAGCTAGTGGCTGACACTACTGGGAAAATGAATGCTATGAACTATTAGAAACACTAAAAAACTACATACATGTGAACAAGAACAATAATTGCTGGGGACGAAATTTAATGAGTGACATTAATGGACTTTACCCCTATATATTATGTCAAGTCTGCACGTGTCCTCTGTGTTCTATATTCATCATTCTGGAGCATGTGTGGAGACATCTTACCCGTCGCTGAGGCCGCAGCCTAAACAACCTGAGGAGTCATCTTTTGGCTGCACGGCTCCAGAAACGGATAACTACGAGCTACGAGACGTTCCACGACATAGGCGGAGGGTGTTGACGTCGGGAGTCCGCTCGTCTTGCAATCTAGACGCAGAGCGAGAACGAGCAAACAGGAACCATTCGCCTACAGTTCATCACTGGAAGATGTTATACAAGAAGTGAACTGTCCGTTGAGACCCACCGGAAATTCGCTCGTCAGTATTAGTCAAGAGCATCACGGAGGTATAAATCAGATGAAGAATTTGAAAAAAAAAGAAGACCTTACCGAAGAAGATCGGCAGCTGTAGGCAATTCGAAGAACGCGTTACGAAGATTACCAATAGAGACCAATAATCGGCGAATGGAAATTGAAAAGAACGAAAAATCTAAAATCACACGTCACGTGACGTAATCATCCGAGAAGCTATGCGATGTGTATGTGTGTGTGTGGGGAGGGGGGGGGGGGCAAGAAAACCCATTGTTACGACGGGCATGTTGCAAACTATAAGGAAAGACAACGTGAGTCAAATGACGAAAACGTTCTGCTTAGTTACTGAGGAGGCAGCCCAACATAATTATACAATAATGTTGCAAGCTATAAGAAGAGGCAACATGAGTCAAATAATGGAAAAGTCAAGTTGCTTAGCCATTTAAGAGGCAGCACGACAAAAGAAGACATCTATTACCCATATTCCATATGTCCCATTGTTGTAATCTCACAGGTGGCCTGCAGTACTCAAACGATCACTCTGCGCAACGGCACTAGGGGGGCAAGATGAAAGGAGATCGCACACCTCGTCGGGCAAACAACAAACAAGACTACAATTAAGTCCCAAGATAGTTAATCAAATATTTAAGACTATACCTAGACTGGAATGTGTAACTAGTATAAACTGACCTGTTCACTAAGAGACTTAGGGTGAATATTTAAGTTGTGTCTAGTATCTAAAATGAAATGTATAGATAACTTTAAACTGACTTATTCAGTGTGGATATTAAATGAATGAAATATTTAATTAATGTTAGGAAAATGGAAATAGCTAAGATTGAGATAATACTTTGAAATACTTAAGTTAGTCCGTAATGAGGAATCTACTATATAAAGAACATGTAAAAAACCTATTGTACACTTTTTGTAGTCATATCATCCCCTTGATCATAAAAAGAAAAGAAAGATAAAGAAAAAAATAGCCCTGGTCCATAAAAAAGAAACTAGAAATACCCAATCCTAAGTGAAAGACAAACAGTTACGGAAGAATCCCAACCCTCTAAGAGAAAATCTGAATAGGCGAAATGTTAGCATATCTCGCTATTACCTGAAACGATGACAACTTGATTAAAATAAAGTGGTCATCGTTGGAGGGCTGTGTAGACCCTCGTTACATATCTGGTCTTTTTTGAAATTAAAATTTATTCGAACTGGTCATGAACAGTTTCCAAAAGAGTAATAAGAGCCAATGGAACAGAGTATTATATACAAAGCAGCGAAGGGATTTATAGAAAGAGTTTCTAATGAACGTCCCTTTTGTTTCACCACTACTATATAAAACCAACGCACGTATCGTTAATGTCTTTAGCTTGTGGGAATCTTCAGCGTTAAGGAGTCTTTAACATATGGGAGTCTTTGTGTTTGAGATTTTAGTGTCCGAGTTTTTAGCGCTTTAGTCCTGAGTATTCGCATCTCTTAAGTTCATGCGCCACTGCGTGAAATACTTAATTTCCTTGGAAGCCGGGCTAAATGAAGGTAAATTTCTGTTCGTTCAATTTGTCGTCAAAAGTACGAAGACTGACAGAACTGAGATAACGCTAACATCGAGCGACCATCTCAATCGATAAAAGATCGATATAATTAATTCCAATTTAAGAACTTCAGTTGTTGCCGAAACTACCGTTCAAAAAACGCGTCGCAACTTGGCTTTCGATTACAGACCCTGTTTGGGCATTTATTATCGAGATAACGTGTGACCATTGCTAGTAGTTAATCATATAAAAGAAACCGTGTTAATAAAAACCAGCTGAAGAAAAACTTTAGTGCCTTAAGATTTAGAACAGAGTATCACGAGAAGTGAACCGTGTATTGGATTATCTCTGGACAATAGTAATAATAATAATAATAATTGTAGTTCATTCAACGTTAATATTAAAGGGTATAATTTTTAACGAAGAAAACATCGTGCTGTGTTAAATGAACGCTGTGTCTTTCGAAGGAATTAATACAGTGTACATGTGCTACGCTCATCACAGATATCATTTTGAAGCGCGAGTCGTTCGCCTAGTAACTGTTAATGAGTATTTTCAGTGGCAACCGCTAAACAACGCAGCTAGACGATAGTAATAATTTGAACCGAAACTTATTGACGAGAGAGACTTTAAAAAAAATTGTGCGACACCGAATATAAACTCAGGTTAGTGCAAAGAACGGACATTATCAACAAATATTAACTGAAATAACAGATAGTGTTGGTCGCCTCACTTTCACGTACCTTGATCAGGTAAAGAATACTGGCTGGGCATTGAAAAAGGACATTACACTTTCACTAATCGTGGAAATACCAGTAGGCAGAAACAGGAGGCGTCACATACAACAAATTAACTAATCAGTTGTTATGAACAATTTCTTTTTTGCAAAATGTTTTTTAAAATCCACAGTTCTTTATTTTTCTTTTCATAATGCTTTTTTAATTCATTGCGTATTTTTTATTTACAATAATTTGTTATTCATTAACATTTTTTATTTATAATCATTTGTTATTCATATTGTGGATTGTATACAAAGTTGTTTTATATGCATAACAATTTTTTCTGATGACTGATGGCCATCATGTACAAGAAGAAAAACTAAAATACTGTGTTTCCCATTATCTGTCATTTACATGTTAATCATTTTCTTTCTGTTTGCTTCCGTCATTTAAAATACACAGTATTTACATTTCATCAATCGTTTCTTTCTACTTATGGTATTTACATTTCATTCACTATGTCGATGATTTCTATTCTGTTTACAGTATATACATGTGAAACAGTGACTGGTGTAGAAACACACATACACACACACACACACACACACACACACACACACACACACACACACATGCACACAAATATACATACAATATATATGGTTTACCAATGTATGCATACTCATAGTTCACATACATACAACATACACTCCCAATTATAAGAGACAGTTCATCATACTATTCCACACACACTTGCACACTTGCACAAATATGAATCAACTGTTTAGAAATAAATACACATCCATACACCGAATGCCTCCAATAAATAGTGTGAGTATGGTAGGGTCCCGATCGTTTGTCCACAGATGAACCATTTGTCAGCATGCTCCAATTTAAGCTGCAGTGCAATATATATATCAAGGCTCCTCGAACGAAAGGTTACCTGGAGGAATGTATGTGGAGCTGTGCCAAAGGCCATGAAGAGGTATATCTTGTAATTTTACATTGTGAGAGCATTTGAGGCTGCACTGTGCACACCCTTGGCCCGCTTCTGGGTGGCACCTGCATGTATAGAGTATGCATACAGCTTAGACCTGCCCCCCCACAAACTTCACAATCTGCAAAACATTCGCCTCTTCTTTCATCGGGCTGACAGCCTTTTGTTTTGGGGAATTATTACAAAACGATTATTGGCCTCATGCCCAGATGTGATGAATTCATGATTGTACCTAATTACTTCATATGAATCATAACCCTTCACCCACTAGATGAAACTATCTGTATTCATATAAAGTAACGTCAGAGGTCGAAGTTAGGCTTAGCACAGTCATAATGATGACGGTATGGAGTTAGGAGAGATCCAGAACATACTGACATAGACAAGTTTTGTGAGCTGCACTGAAACCTTGGCCATCTCCACAACGATCATTTGAAATTTGTCTGTTAACGTAACATCTAGCATCACAACACCCAACCAACTGCTTTCATGGTTTTAACTAACATTCTCCATAGTTTTCCCGAAAATGCAATCGTTCATTGATTGAAAAAAATCTTTTTCAGAACCGTATGTCACGAGAGCCCTCTGTTCAGTGTTTAAATCTATGTACTACTTCAGTCAGGGAAGCTGCTTGAAGGAGATTCTGCGGGCGAAACTAGTAAGCTCCACCCCTAAAGCCGTCTGCACACGGACCGTGCTGTCGAACGTTATCATTGAGCGTGCCAAGTTCAACGTGCTGCTGAACGCTCAAGAACGATGCGACTTGTGCATACGGTACGTGGGCCCCAACGTGGTATACGCGATCGCAACGCACTCCAGCGGCAGTTTGAGGGATGTTTCTAATTCGTAAATCACACTGTTTACTCAACGGGCGCGCGTAAAATTTCCACGTTAGCTCTATTAAGACGCACATTTCCTCCATCGTCCACGAAAAGGAAAGTACCACGTCCAATCAATAAGGACACAGGCTTATAAAAGTTCCATTACAAACAGTGCGGTACAAATTTGGAATACTTCTCTGCATAAGATAAACATTATTTCATCGTTCCCACTTTTTAGTGAAACGCCAAGGTCAGTCTTACTTGATCACTGTTCCTACCCACTAGCAGATTCTTTGCAACATGTGAATTACCAAGCGTAAAAGAAAAGGAGCAAAATATCTTTATACAAGTAGCGCAAGCTGTCCTGTAATTAAGTCAATCGAATAAATTCACCCGTCAAAAAAAGGTGAACTTGTATTTACATAACATCAAATATTATAGCATGTACTTATACTAAACTAATAATAAAGTATCAGAACTAAATAAAAACGCGAATGTTAGGGAAAAGCAAACCACCGCCCCATCAAAGACTCATTACTGGACAGAGACTCTGTATTGTGTTACCCCTTGCTAAAAACGTTAATCGTAGATAATTATGTTATTAATTGAAATTTAATTATAGCAAATTGTACGAAGAACAATGCGTTTTGGGTGGATCTTCAGCGTGTCGCTGCCTTCAAATAGCCTACTCTCATAATACGCTCGTTACAATCATTGTTTTGTATGAATATGATGTTTCTCATTATTTTATTGGAACGAATCACACGGGTTTTCCAGTGATTCTCAATTTGCTGGTGCTCAGAAACGGCATATATACATATAGGCTTGAAATGAATGCCAATATGGCGCCTCACAACTCTGTACTGAAGGGAGACGGCGTGCGTGTGACGTAGGTGGCGTTGTGCCATCTCATTGGTCAACGCTCAGACGCACGCTCACAATATATCACATGCCGGGTATTGCTCTGCACGTTCAGAAAGACTCCCGAACGTGCTATTCCACGCTATGATGTCAGAAACTGGGCACGCTCAAGCTCAACGTTCGGATGCACGGTCCGTGTGCCGACGGCCTTAACGTTGAGCGTGCCAAGTTCAACGTGCTGCTGAACGCTCAGGAACGATATGACTTGTGCATACGGTACTTGGGTCCCAACGTGGTATACGCGATCGCAACGCACTCCAGCGGCGGTTGAGGGATGCTTCTAGTTTGACACTGTTTACTCAACGGGCGCGCGTAAAATTCCCTCGCTAGCTCTATTAAAACGCACATTTCTTCATCGTCCACCAAAATGGAAGTACCATGTCCAATTAATAAGGACACAGGCTTATAAAAGTTCCATTACAAACAGTGCATTACGAATTTGGAATACTTCTCCGCATAAGATAAACATTATTTCATCATTCCTGCAGTTTAGTTAAAACCCCAAGGTCAGTCTTACTTGATCACTGTTCCTACGCAGTAGCAGAAACTTTGCAACATGTTAATTACGCGGCGTAAAAGAAAAAAGAGCAAACTATCTTTATACAAGTAGCGCAAGCTGTCCTGTAGATTAAGACAATCCAACAAAGTCACCCCTCAAAAAAAGGTGAGCTTATATTTACATAACATCAAATATTATAGTATATGCTTATATTAAACTAATAATAAAGTATCAGAACCTAATAAAAATACGAATGTTAAGAAAAATAGTTTGGAAGAGTCAAGAGGTGAACGACTGTTCCATTATAAAACTCATCATATGTCAATGACTCTACTCATTACGCTAAACCCACATCACTGCGTTTGTGTCTAACCATATTATTTTACCCCTTGCTGAAAACCTAAATTGTAGATATGTCACTAATTGAAATTCAATTATAACAAATTGTACCAAGAACAATACGTTTTGGATGGATCTTCAGTGTGTCACTGCCTTCAAATAACCTACTCTCATTATACGCAAGTTACGGGTCTAGTGTAGCAGGGGATACAACCCGTCGGCTTTGGACAATGACGTCACAAGTCGCCAGAGAGCAGTTTACCATTTTCGCTTTTGCTGTTATGTTTCAGTTTCGTTTTTTAACTGATTGCTTAATAAAGTGGATCTGTTTATTCTATCTCGTGAGATTTTTTTTAAAAGCCAAAAAACACTTATCAGCCACTGAAGGGAGCTACAACGCTAAGAAGAATCGCTTCTCGATTGGCGACTTGTGACGTCATTGTCCAAAGCCGACGGGTTGTATCCCCTGCTACACTAGTCCCCAAGTCACAATAATCCTTTTACCACGAGTATGATGTTTCTCATTATTTTATTGGAACGAATCACGCAGTTAACACCGGGTTTTCCAGTGATTCTTAATTTGCTGGTGCTCAGAAACGGCATATATACATACAGGCTTGAAATGAATGCCAATGTGGCGGCTCACAACTCTGTACTGAAGGGAGACGGCGTGCGTGTGGCGTGGGTGACGTTGTGCCATCTCATTGGTCAACGCTCAGACGCACGCTCAGAATATCTGACGTGCCAGATATTGCTCTGCGCGTTCGGAAAGGCTCCCGAGCGTGCTGTTCCACGCTATGACGTCAGAAACTCGGCACGCTCAACGCTCAGCGTTCGGATGCACGCTGCGTGTGCCGACGGCTTAACGTGAGACAATGGTAGAGTTTTCTGTAGTGGAGAATATAACGTTGTTACTTACACAGCACTGCCAACAGCTTTGAGATGGAGCCTTCCTTAACACTGAGTCACACGAAAGAAAAAGCATGGTGAAATAGAAGGCAAGCTCTAGATAGTAAGCGCCCAGGCGTACACTCCAGAACATCTTGAAGATGTCTGTGAGCAGTTAGATGTCAGTGATCAATCATAATCTGGCATTTTCGCGTAAATTAGGGGCACCGAATTCCTGTCAAACGTTCACCACAACCGTTATGCCTGTGACTATGCTGGAGAATGTGGTTATATCAGGCAATGTGGTTTTGTGGAGTCTCTCCATTGAACCCAAGCATTGCATGGAAAGACCCCCATCTTTGTAACAAGCTGGAACTTCGCATCATTCGGATATGCAACTCTGGTGATAACTCACTGTCTCAGTAAATTTCTCAAGAAATACATACATGTGGCGAAGTGAATCCATAAATCGGGGCATTATTCTCGATGTGATTTTGTTTGAAAACAAAATGTACTTCTCAACCGGATGAGGGATGACACTGACCCTGTCATCCTTCAACCCGAAACCACACAAGTGTTGAACTAGAAAATTTGCATCTTACCTACTCAAAATGTGGAAAAAGACGGGCATGTGCCATAGCAGTTGAAACTTCAAGTTCAAAGCGTTGTAAGTTGCGCTGTGGAACCTCGCTGTTAGATGACAGTGTCTTTGTGTGGAGTTTCCATTTCTGTCTATTAGTAGCCGACACTCGACTGCCTGTTCGTACAACACATCGTTCTTCTCCGAGTTGGTCATGAGGACGCTGTCTGCATAAATGCGATCGACCTCCACGTAAGTTTTTCGAGCTTAGCGAGCACCGAGGTTATCACCAACATAAGATTAGAATTTGTTGGGACTAAAGTCATAAATGCATAAAACATGATATGCAGTCGCGTATGGTACGTGCTGTTCTGTGAAGGTCGTATGGGAGACACAAGGGTACCCTTCACAATATTCCACAGGAGTTAGGAGTCACTTGAAGTGGCATAAACGATGAAGGAACATCACTCCCAGTGGTGGCCGTTCTTAAACCTTCCACATGCATTGGTATCTGGCCTGTGCAGTCAAAACAAATGTTCAAATGTGTGTGAAATTTTATGGGACTTAACTGCTAAGGTCATCAGTCCCTAAGCTTACACACTACTTAACCTAAACTATCCTAAGAACAAACACACACCCATGCCCGAGGGAGGACTCGAACCTCCGTCGGGACCAGCCGCACAGTCCACGACTGCAGCGCCTCAGACTGCTCGGCTAATCCCGCACGGCGCCTGTGCAGTCAGTGAGGTGCCTTTCAAGATACTCATTCATGGTAAACGAACTGAGACATTTGTGGCAAAAATACCAAGCACAATGATGTTTTGTCATTTGAGAGGAAAGTAGGTGGGACATGTTTTTGATCTTCATCACCCTTAGAGATTAGCAATGGGTCCACATGTGTGGGATGCTTACCAGCTAATTTGGAAAACTAGAGGTGTCTATCTGCTTTATGTTGGACGTCTTTGTTCTGCACAGTGTGCTCACGGTCATCTTCATCTTCTAGCTCACCAACTCCCAGGGTGTAAACGAGGATTTAATAATCGGGCCTCTGCCACTCGAATTTTGGAATGCTCTGGAGTTTTGCAAGGAATGAGATGCCTTTGAAACTATAATGCCTCTAGACATCAGATGTTGGTACGTTTTTCCGTCATATGCATTTTTAGGGTAATTTCTACTGCTAACCAGAAGCGTCCATAAGAAGCAAAATATATTCCTCCGTGCAGTATTCTGGGTATCAATGCATTCTCGTACAGCGACAATATTTTTAGAAAGAGTGTTGAAACTGTACTCCCCAATAAACAGATCAAAGACATGTGAGTACAAATCAAGGTGGAGCACATACTGAGGCCCTTACTGGCTCCTCTTTCCTGAATCTCAGAAAAATGGCCCAGTGTGACACTCTGGGTAAAAGCCACAAACCACTTTATGATTAACTCGTCCCATGATATCACGTTATCTCTCCCCAGATCTCGACGATGCTCTTTCCTCATCACCACTGTATTATTTAGGGGACTGCATCAGCTCACAGTACAGAACTGCCTTGCAATTAATGGTGGGATACCATGAATAATTGAAGTATCTGGGTAGCTCCCTTTCCAGAACTGCTTGACCAACATTAAGGAAAGTGGCAGGATCTTGGTAGCCTGTATTTGAATTATTGATGTGTGTAAGTGAGACCCTGTCCCCAAACGTGCCAGTGATTATAGAGTAGTCCACTGTATCCACAGGAGTTACTCAGTGATCCGTAACTGTGCAGTTGGGGGCACTTCTGCCGCTGGACCCATTGCAACCTCTTAGAAATCTCCAGCGGTTGTGGTGCCAGGGTACAGAAAGTGCTGTCGAGACCACAATTCTGTGCCATGTACTGGCCTGTACACATCATGTAGTGCTGTACTGTAGATGTCGTTGGACCCAGCTACTGCTGCTGCTGAATGTCTTGTCATGGGTACATCATCATAGATGATGATGGGCTGGCTGCTGCTGCACAGCTGGCTGTGACCCATCATGGGGGGTGGTAGACTAGGCAGCTCCACAGTTGGCTGTGGGTATATCCACAGACAAGGCTGCTGCTGCACAGATGTCTGTGGAGAATCCACAGACTCAGCTGCTGCTGCATGACCAGCTGCAGATACATCCATTGACTGGGCTGTGTCATCGTCGTGGATGGTAGATTGGTCTACAGGATTGTGGATGGTGCTGGTTGACCAGGCTACATCATCATCATGGGCTGCATCATCATCTTGGACAGTGGAGTGGGCTTCTGCTGCATATTTAACTGCAGGTCAGCTGCTGCTGCTGGAAGTGCAAGGCCACCACCCAGTATCTCCATTATATCACCTTCACAGATGGAAGTAAGGAAAATATTAAGTATCATGTGTACTTTAAAATGTAGGCATCTATAGTGTTTCTATCGACGTTCAAAATTCACAGCCTCTGTCAATAGGATCCTATTGGCTGCCATCTCCAGCAATAGTAAGTTGAGCTCAATCTACACATAGGGTGTATATAGAAACAAACAAGAACACATCATGTTAGTAATCCATGTATGTAATTGTGTGTGTGTGTGTGTGTTGGTGTGTGTTGGTTGTTAGTATTGTTACAAGAAGAAGAAGAACTACTATTACTCACATGTTCGAACCTCGATGATCAGTGTCATGCCTCATGAACCAATACTGGAGAAAGGGCTAAGCACATTTTCCCATGATTCATTATAGACTGTACAAGCAGACAAGAACACCTAACGTTTGTATTTCAAGCATGCCATTGTCTGTGTGTGCTTGGTGTTATATTGTTAGAAGAAGAATAGAAGGAACTAGTACTCACACATGCGCTCCTCGATGTGCAGCGTTATCCCCATTAAGTTCAATGTACAGAATGGTGTTGGCCTAACTACTGTGGGGATCTGCTGCACGTGGTTGTCACTTCCAATGACAATGAGAGACTATGGAGGCATGGAAGTAATTATTACTGGGCTCAGCTGTGACAATGGATCCACCTTCATGGCCTCAACCTCATTGAAGAGTTCTACAGCTGAGAGAAACAAAAAAGCATGATGTTAGGTAACTGAATTATTATCCATAAACATATGGAGAGGGAGATAGAGATAAATGGTATTTACTTTCACTTCGATCAGCGTTTATCCAGCTGCCTCCCCCTGGAATGTGAAGGTGCCTTGTTAGATGGTGAAATGTACTGTCACTCGATAGGGCTGATGGTATTCCCCATCTGCGACAGAAGAAGAAGAAAAAGAAGAAGAAGGCAAGGAAGAAATAAGTCATCGAATTTCAACTGACAAAAAAAGAAAATGTGTACTCACAGGAAACAATATGAATAGAAATCATCTCCTGTATCGTCAGAGGTCAGTCTGGGACACTTATTAGTGACAATGTCATCATCAACATTAGCAGCACGATACTTCATTTCACTGACGGAGGTTCAGGTTGAAGGAAGAAGAACAGGGATAATAGCAGTGAAATTAGAGGAATGCTGGGATGTTGACTATTGAGCACTAGCCAGGCTACTAAGTAGGGAGATAAAAGAAATCCTGGGATAGCTAATGAGAAGCACCAAAGATTTGCTTTGACCAGCATGCTCACTAGGTGAAGGTTGTGAGTCCTGTCAGGGATGAGACTCGAATGTCTGCGCCAAAGCGGTCTCTTTATATAGCCGAGGGTCAGCTATTTCGACCAACAGAGATCAAGAATGCTTATCACTGCATAGTGAGGCTAGTCCACTTCACACCGCAAGATCCTGTGATCAAAAGACTCATATTTTTTCCGTCGCCTTGCGCCAGAGCGCCAGTGTTATTATATTTCACTGGATATATGCGGTGTATCATATTCGAGGACACATGTGAGGGGCCAGTGGCATCCACTGCCGAATATCCTTCCTATCTTTACAGGACTCCCTCATTTTTGGTAGACGCACTCAATTGCTAGCAACCACCAGTGCCAGAAAGCAATGGACGACAGCAGATCCACATGAGTGCGATAACACTAGCAAGTTGAGTCTTCTACATCTACATCTACATCCATACTCCGCAAGCCACATGACGGTGTGTGGCGGAGGGTAATTTGAGTACCCTATCGGTTCTCCCTTCTATTCCAGTCTCGTATTGTTCGTGGAAAGAAAGATTGTCGGTATGCCTCTGTGGGGGCTCTAATCTCTCTGATTTTATCCTCATGGTCTCTTCGCGAGATATATATAGGAGGGAGCAATATACTGCTAGACTCCTCGGTGAAGGTCTGTTCTCGAAACTTCAACAAAAGCCCGTACCGAGCTACTGAGCGTCGCTCCTGCAGAGTCTTCCACTGGAGTTTATCTATCATCTCCGCAATGCTTTCGCGATTACTAAGTGATCCTGTAACGAAGCGTGCTGCTCTCCGTTGGATCTTCTCTATCTCTTCTATCAACCCTATCTGGTACGGATCCCACACCGGTGAGCAGTATTCAAGCAGTGGGCGAACAAGTGTATTGTAATCTACGTCCTTTGTTTTCGGATTGCATTTCCTTAGGATTCTTCCAATGAATCTCAGTCTGGCATCTGCCTTACCGACGATCAACTTTATATGATGATTCCATTTTAAATCACTCCTAATGCCTACTCCCATGTAATTTATGGAATTAACTGCTTCCAGTTGCTGACCTGCTGTATTCTAGGCTAAATGATAAAGGATCTTTCTTTCTATGTATTCGCAGCACATTACACTTGTCTACACTGAGATTCAATTGCCATTCCCTGCACCATGCGTCAGTTCGTTGCAGATCCTCCTGTACTTCAGTACAATTTTCCATTGTTACAACTTCTCGATATACTACAGCATTATCCGCAAAAAGCCTCAGTAAACTTCCGATGTTATCCACAAGGTCATTTATGTATATTGTGAATAGCAACGGACCTACGACACTCCCCCGCGGCACACCTGAAATCACTCTTACTTCGAAAGACTTCTCTCTATTGAGAATGACATGCTGTGTTCTGCAGTCTTGCCGGCTGCTGCGCTGAATCTGGCCGAGAGCTGGCCACTATCTGTGATACTGCTGTATCGCTGGTGGCCGTTGCAATTCTGGCCACTGCTGCTGCTGATGAGCCATGTAGCTCTGCGCTGAGCTGATCAGCCATCGTTGCTTGGTGCTGAGTGTTGGCTGCGGCCATACGTAGCACAACCATTGTAGTGGTAACTAGGAAGAGCATCCATTTTATAGAAGAGGTGTGTATCTCAGTCACATAGTAGATGATTGGCCACTTACCGTGTACAGAGACGTTCGTGTGGTTCCTTGTACCCAGGCAGCTATGGACAACTGGCATTTCCAGAAACATATAGAGGAGGTTTAAAAATTGTAACTCCAGTACTAAGCGTACCACACAGACAGCGTATAAGGAATATTTACCAAAACCCCATAAGAGGAGGATCAGTAGGAGGAGGATGTGAATAAATTAATACAGCACAGTTTTTTTTTAAAAAGACAATATTATTTCTTGATTATCCAACTCCAAAGTATTTCTACACTTTCTGAAGTGCGAATATCACTCAAGTATTCACACTTTTTCCTGTGTGTCCGAATAGCTGGACTTTTATAATTATCAAAAAAATGGCTCTGAGCACTATGGGACTCAACTGCTGTGGTCATCAGTCCCCTAGAACTTAGAACTACTTAAACCTAACTAACCTTAGGACATCACACACATCCATGCCCGAGGCAGGATTCGAACCTGCGACTGCACGCCTAGAACCGCGAGACCACCGCGGCCGGCTATAATTATCAGGTTCCTTTTTATTGAGGCACTTGAAAATGTCACAAAATCACACAACTTTTTCACGACCTTTGATGTAAACAATATTATCATTACGATCATAGATTTAGAGCATTATCACCACTTCTTCATACTGCGAACTATCATCATTCCACCATTTTCCATGGTGACTGTGGGTTAAACAGCCTGCTGTCTGGTGGGTCTTGACACTCGACGCTGTTCTAGATGGTTTGGGTGAAGCGGTGACTGTTGAGAACATTGTAATACTCGTCCCGTGTTTTTGATTGCATATTATGCAACATCTTTGAACACAGATTGTTGACATTCGTTGTCAGTACCTTGCCCGTCGCGACAATGCTCGCAGTTTGAAGTGCCATTGTGGAGTACTCCTGATGCGAAGCAGTATTGCCACATTTATACTATTCGCTGCACATCTCCTGTGAATAGTAAATAATTAATAATAAAATCACGCAGTAATGATGATTATGCTGCTGCGTTTCATGGTAAATTGCTTGATGATTTTAATTCAATGCAGATGTCGACAGGATCTGTCTTCATACTTTCGTTTCACATTGAGCAATCAATCACGACAGCTGGCGGTAATTCGTTTAAACTTCTGCCAGTTGAGCATATATCCCAGTTCATCACCTTCATAGCAAGAAGATCGAAATCTTGAGCATAGATCGTGCATAACGCTGATATCATCATTGTTCCAGTCAAGTTGTAGATTAATGTATGGGTAATATAACGAATTCAGGAAAGCTTCTGCGTTATTTATGTTACAATTGTCAAATACAACGAAATCCTGTCTGTCTGTCTGCAGAATAATAAATCGAGGCATTTTTAGTTGAACAGATGTCTTAATTACCCAGTTTTGTCTTGAAGTCATTGGTAGAGCTGGATACTCATAAAGTTCTCGTCAACGGTAACTTAATGGACGCTGAACTCTGGAGTTCAGCACACATAAATGTTTCAGGTGGGTCACATCTGATACAGAAATGTGCATTATTTTCCACACTAATTTATCCAAAATATTTTCATTTTCTGCTGCTTGTGCTTACTGAATGTGCCTGTTATTATCTGTTGCACTTTAAACTAGAAACAGTTCATGCTTAGAATTTACAATGGCTTGATTATTACTCAAATAACCCCTTATGCATTTAAAGAAAGTAATTACTTATTGATCCTTAATTGAACCACCCTGCATTCTGTAGAACATTCAAGTTTGAGTTTTATGTGGATACATATGTTTTGAGTGTTAATGCGACTCATATATTTCTTGTTTTACTGAATCCGACGCCGTTAAGTTCGTATCATATTTCTTGAAACAGGAAGGTGAACACATTACACTAAGTTACAATGTTTCTGCTGGAGTACTTCCATCATTAGTCACGACATTTCTGCTGGAGTGCTTCCATAATTCTTCATAAACGTACCTTCCAAGTATAAGAGACTGCTGCTCAGAATTGTTAACTCATCTCGATGCTGAATAAGTATTCGTGTGTCATTGTTGTTACGTCAGTGAAGCAAATGGTTTGGGAAATATGAATGCCTGACGAGTAATTCATTCGCCATATTCAACTCATGTTGTTATTCTGATTCAGTTAATACAGAACACTGATGATGTTGACACACAGACACACGCACCTGACGCCGAGTTTGAGGACTTGAAAACTTTAATTAGTAATAAGTTATCGGAAACCACAGCTGTCACTCATGATGAACGTAATGAACTTTATGATGTTTTGACCAAGTATATATAAGTATTTAGCAAACGACCAGGTGTGATCAACACATATCTGTATAAAATAGAAGTTAAGCCTCACCAGATTTTCTTCCTCAAAACCTGTAATGTGCCACTATCCCAACGACCTGCAATGTGGCATGAGTTGAAACAAATGTTAGAGTGGAAAATCATCGAACCTTCCATGTCACCTTACTGCAGTAAAGAAACCCAACGGGAATATCAGAGTAGTTTTGGATGCTCGTGCAATTGATGAGATTATTTTACCTGTTCGAACGAAACCTGAGAATTTAGAGGAACAACTTCAGAAGTTTTTAGATTCTAAATATTTTTCTACGATAGATCTGACCAATTCGCTCTGGCAAGACGCAATCACGCCAGATTCTAGAAAGTATAGTGCATTTATATTCGGGGGGTGAACCTATCAATTTTGTGTCCTTCCCTTCTGTCTGAACCTCAGTTAAGGCATGTTTATCACCACATTGGATACTGTACTTGGAGATGAATTGGTTGAATCAATTAGTCACTACATGATGACCTGCTCATAGCTAGTAAGACTTGGTCTGAACACTCTGATACTTTGCACAAGATTCTCCATAAATTTGCACGAGCTGGTGTGACAGCTAAACTCAAAAAGCCAACATTTGTTTGCAGTGAAATTAAGTATCTTGGACATATTACTAATGCCCAAGGTAAACGACCTAACCCATGTAAGTTAGACACAATCAGGAATTTTCCTAGTCCACGGACTAGAAAGCAATTGAAATCTTTACTCGGACTTTATTCTTTCTTTCGACGATTTTTACCACACCGACTTTAAAACAACAAATATCTATGGAACTTACTCAAAAAGAATCACATATGGATATGATCTGACCAGTGTCAGAAAGACTTTGATAGTATTAAGCATGTTTTGGTTAACGCAAATATTTTGGATCACCCTGATTTTAATTTAGATTTTTGCGTGACATGTGACTCCTCATCCTATGGCTTAGGCTGTTGTTTGTTTCAAGTTGTAAAGAATGATGAACAAGAACATGCGAAAAATTTTGGATTTGTGAACCACACACTTGGTGAATGTGAACGCACTTACTCTACCACAGAACTTGAAACACTTCTATTGTGTGTGCCTGTAAGAAATTCAATTATTATTTGTATGGTAAGCACACTAAAATTTATACTGACCATCAAGCTCTCAAATTTCTGTTAACTTGTAAGCTTGTACATCCCAGCTTATCACGCTGGGCTCTATCTTTGCAAATTGTACATATGAAGGGTAAAGACAATGTAGCGGCACCACCATTTAGGATAGGAAAAGTTAGTTTTGTGCGATATTCGGAGCACGAGTTACAGCCAGGTGTGGGCTGGATTGCAGTAAGTTACGCATACCAGCAATTGCGAAGGCAAATAGAGGCCACGGGGGCATAGAACTGCCGCAGAGGGCGCACACAGCAGTTTCCATGGCGCAAGTCACAGGCAGAAGAGGGCCACTGGCCAACCTAAGTGTTATGCATATGTGACGCGAAGCGGTGCTCTTGACAAAACAGAGGCGCACAGCCGAGTATAAATAGGTGCCGTTTTCTAACGAGATTCATTCAAGTGGGGTAGCTCTCCTGGACGGTGGGGCGTGTCACACCACCGGGCTACACGCAGCAACAGATGGAGGGACAGCATCCCAGTCCACTGTGGGTCATTGGTTCGAACCTCCGAGGCCAACGCGGGTCCGCAGCCAGCCAGCGGAGGGCCACTTTTTGGCTCGCTACTGCGGGCAGTCGCCTCGGCTCCAGACACATACCGGAGACTTCAGAGGCGAGGGCCACAGGTTCGGACGCCGAACCCCCGGCGGTCATTGCAGTCACATTCTCAGCTACACCAGCGAGGAAGAATCAACAGTGGGGTCGACCTACGGCTCCCGGCAGAGCAGCGCGGAAACAACGAGGACAGTGGCTGCTGAGTCGGCTGCTGGCACAGCCATCCTGTCGTAATCGAAAATCTGCAGCTGGCGCACGGGTTCGGCTCGACACAGCACATCGCACTGGGTTACTGTGGCGGTGGCCTCAGCATTGCGGGGACCTGTGACGCGGGCCGAGGTGAACGGGGAACTGTGGCTAAAAAAGAATAAATCATTTGGAAAGTTCTCGCCGAGTTTTAATATGGCAACTCCTGGCACCCACCCACTACATTTGGTGTCTTCCGCTACATTTGGTCATCCTGATACATTCGGTGGCAGAAGCCGCCACAACAACATAATTGCCGATACTTTGTCTCGTCTGTCTCAAGGCTTGAATGGGTGTAACTCTGACCTGGAGAATGTGAATGATTACCGAATACTTCTTATGCAGGATAAGCTATATCACCAGTATTTTATCGACTTACTTAGAAATAAGTCAACGTTGCAGAAATCTGATCCTCACTAGAATAAGGTAAGAGCTTTACTCACAAATCAACCTGTCCATCCTCTGTCTAACCAATATTTGATACATAATAATGTGTTATTTTATCGCCGTCATCATAAGTCTGTGCAACGCTGTCTGAGGAAGCCAAAATGAGGAACAAAACTTATGCACACGCTGTCAAGAGGAAGCAGGAATTTAAAGTTAGTATGCTAGTGCTTTTGCATACTCACCATAAATCGTCTGCTCTTCAGAGGCGCAACGCGAAGTGGCGTCTGCTGTACGACGGTCCTTATGCTATTGTCAGCATTCCGCATCCTGGTGCATATCTGCTGCAACATCCTACAACAAACAGAATTATTGGACTATATCTTCACCGTGATATAAACGCGAAGTGGCGTCTGCTGTACGACGGTCCTTATGCTATTGTCAGCATTCCGCATCCTGGTGCATATCTGCCGCAACATCCTACAACAAACAGAATTATTGGACTATATCCTCACCGTGATATAAGAGTATACCATGCCCAACAGTAAACACATCTGTGGGTCATGCTTCAGTTGTTCACAACTATTAAATACACGTACCTCACAGTACTTCTACAGAGAAGCTATGTAGTATAGGAGTTTTATTTCAGCTGTTCCTGTCAGCAACAGAATGAGAAAGAACAGATTCGTCTTCGCTGAATACTTACATCAGCAACTTAAAATTTTAAAGCAAATTTTATATTAACTTTTTTACAGCTGTGAAGAAGGTACACTATGTCATCAAAACTATCCGGACACCTGGCTGAAAATGACTTACAAGTTCTTCACGACTTCCATCGGCAATGCTGGAATCCAGGTGTTGGCCCACTCTTAGCCTTGATGACAGCTTCCACTCTTGCATCCATACGTTCAATCAGGTGCTGGAAGGTTTCTTGGGGAATGGCGGCCCATTCTTCACGGAGTGCTGCACTGAGGAGAGATATCGACGTCGGTCGGTGAGGCATGGCACGAAGTCGGTGTTCCAAAACATCCCAAATGTGTTCTATAGGATTCAAGTCAAGACTCTGTGCAGGCCAGTCCATTAAAGGGATGTCATTGTCGTGTAACCACTCCGCCAAAGGCAGAGCATTATGAAGAAGAGCTCGATCTTGTTGAAAGATGCAATCGCCGTCCCAAATTGCTCTTCAACAGATGACGTTCACCGGGCATTTCCCATACCCACACTCTGCCATCAGATCGCCACCTCGTGTACCGTGATCGTCACTCCTCTCAACGTTTTTCCACTGTTCAGTCGTCCAATGTTTACGCTCCTTGCGCCAAACGAGGCGTCGTTTGGCATTTACCGTCGTGATGTGTGGCTTATGAGCAGCCGCTCGACCATGAAATCCAAGTTTTCTCACCTACCGCCTAATTGTCATAATACTTGCAATGGATCCTGATGCAGTTTGGAATTCCTGCGTGATGGTCTGTATAGATGTCTGCCTATTACACATTACGACCCTATTCAACTGTCGGTGATCTCTGTCAGTCAACAGACGAGGTCGGCCTGTACGCTTTTGTGCTGTATGTGTCCCTACCACCTCGGAAACAGAGCATCTAGGGATGTTTAGGAGTGTGGAAATCTCGCGTACAGATGTATGACACAAGTGACACCCAGACACCTGACCACGTCGAAATCTGTGAATTCCGCGGAGCGCCTCTTTCTGCACTCTCGCGATGTCGCTGATATGGAGGACGTGGCAGTAGGTGGTAGCACAATGCACCTAATATGAAAAATGTATGTTTTTGGGGGTGTCCGGATACTTTTGATCACATTGTGTATATTTTCAGCCTACGAGATTGAGTATCTGCACCGTCATTCTTCGACTACGAACGACTGATTGACGTGAATACTTAATCGTTCTACACTCTTACACTTTCACCTTGAAACTGATTGGATACGCATTTCACCATTGAACACGCACACTTACGAGTAGCTGAGGCCATGTTTACACTGCACAATTACACTCGTGTCGCTAGTATTTTTTGTGTTTGATGTTAGTTCTTTGCTTTTGTTATTTGCTTATTTGTAGTTATGCGCTTGGTCTTATCGCTGGTGTGGGATGTCGTGTTTAATCCTCCTCTGTTTCAGGTGACATCATTTGCAAAAGCTATATGAAAAATATTTCTATGTGACCAATCACACTTGCGTGAAGAAAAGAGAAATATGTTTCTATGTTTATGTAAAGCCAATATGTAATATATTTGTATCTACTTGTACTTATGTAAAAACCTATATGCAACATATTTGTATGTATTTATCTGTATTTTGGTAAAGCTAAATGATATATGCTCACTTGTATATGTTATCCGTACATGTTACATGTGCCCATATGTGAAAAGTTATGAGACTTCCGTAAAATGAAACTATTTGTGGACGTTTACTACACGACACTGTACTTGTAACTACGAGCAAACTGGTGTGCAAAACCGCATAATTGAGAAAGAATGTTCATGATATATTGCTATGTGTATAGACGTGATGAACTACTTATGTTTGAAATTTGATTACAAACTGTTAATGTAAAGTCGTGTTACGAGTTATTTGCGTAAAGACTTGTCAACGGACATTTGTTCTACGTCACAACTACTTGTGTACAAACATTTGTATATAGCCTGATAAACTGAGTATGTGAAAAAACTGTCATAGTGAAGTGCACCGACACTTTTGAGTTCATCCCAGATTGACATTTACTGCTCTGCATCTCTGTATATCTTCATCTCTGCAAGTCTGAACAGCAAGAACTGGTTCACTACTGCACCTGTGGTCGCTTTGCTGCAAAACGATGAAGACCACTCGACGGGTGGAGGAATTTTGGACGGGTCCTCAGGGAGAAAAATGTTCTCGGAAATGACGGACACTTTTAACTGGCCTAAACGAGGATCGACGCCAGCATCGTGCCGTCCGAGGTCCTGCTTTCATGCCCTCACGAACTTATACTTATGCTGTGGAATGGGAATCCACGAGTCTTCTCTCAGGCGATTTACGACCTAGGGCAAGAAACAGTGACATCAGTCTAAAAAAAAAGAAAAAACTATGTAGCAAGTGTAAAAATGTAAACTGTGCTAAGAGTGATCGCGCACACGCATCTGTATCAAAACGGCTTTTAAGTAGCATTTAACTGTCATAAACAATGCTCAGCTTTATAATGTTATCGCGCGTTTGCGGTTCATGGAACTGTGAACGACGACAAATCTTGAAAAGACGTTATGTCTGAAACAAAAAGATATTTCAAGAGCAGTACTGTGCGACAGAAACTATCAACAATAAGAATTTGTAGTTTTATGTTAACGAATGTTATAACTTTAGGATTTTGTACCTGTTTTAAATGTTAATCCACATTTGTGAAATCCGTGATGGTAAATCTTGTCTCTGCGATGTCGTGTGCACATGAACACATGGAGTGAGTATGAACTATGTATCACTGTGTCGTGTGATGAGCCAGCTTCGCAACAGCCGCGCTAGTACGGAACTTCACGCGATTGTGTATTCGCGGTAGGCGCATTACCAACATAAAACTGCTACAGGCGCAAGCGTCACATTAAAACATTGAAAATCTGTTTTGTGTAAATATTATGTTATTGTATGTATGTTATATATGAGATGTATGTGTATTTGTAGACTTATGTATGCAATGTGCTTTACAGTGAGTTGCTAGCCTGCAGATGTCTCCTTTCGCCTCGCAAATCGGGTGGCAGTTTAAAGGCACATATGCATGCTGAGCTTTTACTAGCAGAAAACGTAATTATAAATAATGAAATAAAGAAATAACTTGAGCCATAGATATAGTCCACGGCTGTATAAATGTATGCATCCGATGGAAACATTTGAAGATTTTTGATCGTCATATTATTGGCGAAGTAAGAGGCACCTTTTGTTTTCTAGGTCTTGTCCAGATCTGACGTATTTTGGTACACCACCATTAATACTACATTATTTTATTAATACATTCACGAGTTGCAACCAATCGGCACTCGTCATTGCATAATGGAAGTCTCACTGTAAGTGTCACAGTTTAATTGTGCTTTATTTCAGAATATACTCTTATTACTAACCTATGTATGTTTTATTTTGTATCTTTAGACATTGTAAGATTGTTGGGTGACGTGGCATGGCAAAAAATTCCGTACTTCTAAGCAAAAAGTCGTCCAGCTTGATCCACCCTCGTCTTCGGGTGCCGATTTTAGTGAAAACACAGAGAGAAAAAACACGGTTAAAAATACATGAACGGACCTTAACAGAAAAAGCCATGCTCAAGCGCCGACAGTTTGTATGAAACACATTTTACCAATCCGTAAATTTAATTGATCTCTATTTCATATCAGTTGCTATAATTCATTGTACTGTCTCGATCCAGATACGAACGAGCTAAAATGAAAAACTATCCAGATGTCACGGTGCTGAACAGTTCAACAAAGGTTAGATTATTCTCCGGTGTCCTGGAATGATGTCGCTTACAGACGAAAGGAGAATAGAGAACTCGGCCATTTTGACAGATGCTAAACTGACTGAGGAAGGGAATGTGATGCTGCGTTCGCCTTCAAAAATCTTGAGGAGACTGTCTCTCTTGTCCCAGAATTCTCATGTTTCTGTTCATAAAGCGATGCAGAAGTTAAAAATTAGTGCATATCACGTTCCTACAGTGCAGAAAATGAAGCACTGTGTAAAAAAAAAAAAAAAAGTGTCTAGCGTACTGTACTTGGTTTCTGTTAGGTGTGAACGTCGCAGACTGGATCACGTTTTCTTCACTGTTTAGTCGCGGTTCCGCCTTGTTAATGAAATGGTGGAAACACAAGACTTTGGCCAACAGAAAATCCACATGTCTTTCATCAAAACGTCTTGCACTGTCAGAAAACTGGCACCTGGTGTGCCATAACGTATTCTCAAATAGTGGGCCCTACTTTCTCTGAACAGTTTTGTTTACCAAGACATTGATTGCTAAACGATTTACTTCGCTTCTTGAGGTAGGCGGACGTTATTGTTGACTGAAGCAGGACGGTGCCACATGTCACACATCTAATGAATGAATTTATTTCTTAACCGAATGTTTTGGTTTGTTTGTTTTGTTTCGTTTTTTTTTATTTAGGGCACAAAAAAACAACTGGGGTCATACGCGATCAAGTCAAAACTATAGAACACAAACACAGAGACGAGGGAAACGACTATATGTCAGTCCCAATGGACAGAATAGGAGACAGCTAAACATGGCACGCACTAGCGGAAGTAAAGATTAACATAGCAACGGAGATAAAGAGCATCCGTGTTAACGTGTTCCACAGAGTGATCTCAATCATGGTAAAACGATTTGAAGCATGTGGTACTCAACTGGCAACTATCCTGAACATATGTTATAAACAATGTCTGCGAGATTATGTAATATATGTAAATGCTACAGACACATACACACAATTTTTTATGTGCGCTACTTCCCGTGCATCCTGAAGGGAATGTACATACACACAACTTTTTGTGGGCCCGAGACAGGTGACAAATGAACCGATGCGTATACCAGGAAAGTTAAACACAACTAAGTATAAGAATACAAAGTTTTTCGGGAGTAATTTTCTTGACGAGTGTCTGTCGCTTGGTGGGAAAATAGGACATTATGCAACAGCTTCAACAATTGCTGTAAATAATTCAGTTGAAGAGACGAAAAGCTAAGCTGACCAATCGTGTATGTGTACATTCCTACTGAAAACTTTGCAGCATGCTGAAGCAGAACCTTCATCAGATGCACTCCGCTTCTGGGCTTCATGAGAGACACCTGGGTGCTAGGCCTAATGAAAGGCTCTTTAGCTACAGCTCGGTGGTCGCTCAGCGCTTTGAATCTGAGCACAATGATAGGAAGATGTAGCTGATAGATGCCAGCCTACATCCCTCTCTACCCACATCTATAAACAACAAACACACTGCCTGCAGCCAACACACAATCGCTTGGGGGTATCACAGCCGACGTCCGCACGTAGTCGCCTTGTATCGACGTACACTCGAGCATTCCTATCGTACTCTGCCTCTAAACGTTCCACTTGTCTCAGAGTAACAATAGCTAAGCCATGGAGAGCAATACGGAGAATTCTCATTAATATAACGGGCATACTGTCGTTCTATTTCAATCATAGTAATGGAATGATAATAACCGTTTTGTAGTTATGTTTTGAAAGGATTTTTGAAATTAACGAGCCATAGTCCAAAACTGAATATTTAATAGAAGTGTAATGAATTCTATATAAATTCTTGCAGTAAGTTTTCTTAATTCCTCCACTTACTGATATACACTCCTGGAAATTGAAATAAGAACACCGTGAATTCATTATCCCAGGAAGGGGAAACTTTATTGACACATTCCTGGGGTCAGATAAATCACATGATCACACTGACAGAACCACAGGCACATAGACACAGGCAACAGAGCATGCACAATGTCGGCACTAGTACAGTGTATATCCACCTTTCGCAGCAATGCAGGCTGCTATTCTCCCATGGAGACGATCGTAGAGATGCTGGATGTAGTCCTGTGGAACGGCTTGCCATGCCATTTCCACCTGGCGCCTCAGTTGGACCAGCGTTCGTGCTGGACGTGCAGACCGCGTGAGACGACGCTTCATCCAGTCCCAAACATGCTCAATGGGGGACAGATCCGGAGATCTTGCTGGCCAGGGTAGTTGACTTACACCTTCTAGAGCACGTTGGGTGGCACGGGATACATGCGGACGTGCATTGTCCTGTTGGAACAGCAAGTTCCCTTGCCGGTCTAGGAATGGTAGAACGATGGGTTCGATGACGGTTTGGATGTACCGTGCACTATTCAGTGTCCCCTCGACGATCACCAGTGGTGTACGGCCAGTGTAGGAGATCGCTCCCCACACCATGATGCCGGGTGTTGGCCCTGTGTGCCTCGGTCGTATGCAGTCCTGATTGTGGCGCTCACCTGCACGGCGCCAAACACGCATACGACCATCATTGGCACCAAGGCAGAAGCGACTCTCATCGCTGAAGACGACACGTCTCCATTCGTCCCTCCATTCACGCCTGTCGCGACACCACTGGAGGCGGGCTGCACGATGTTGGGGCGTGAGCGGAAGACGGCCTAACGGTGTGCGGGACCGTAGCCCAGCTTCATGGAGACGGTTGCGAATGGTCCTCGCCGATACCCCAGGAGCAACAGTGTCCCTAATTTGCTGGGAAGTGGCGGTGCGGTCCCCTACGGCACTGCGTAGGATCCTACGGTCTTGGCGTGCATCCGTGCGTCGCTGCGGTCCGGTCCCAGGTCGACGGGCACGTGCACCTTCCGCCGACCACTGGCGACAACATCGATGTACTGTGGAGACCTCACGCCCCACGTGTTGAGCAATTCGGCGGTACGTCCACCCGGCCTCCCGCATGCCCACTATACGCCCTCGCTCAAAGTCTGTCAACTGCACATACGGCTCACGTCCACGCTGTCGCGGCATGCTACCAGTGTTAAAGACTGCGATGGAGCTCCGTATGCCACGGCAAACTGGCTGACACTGACGGCGGCGGTGCACAAATGCTGCGCAGCTAGCGCCATTCGACGGCCAACACCGCGGTTCCTGGTGTGTCCGCTGTGCCGTGCGTGTGATCATTGCTTGTATAGCCCTCTCGCAGTGTCCGGAGCAAGTATGGTGGGTCTGACACACCGGTGTCAATGTGTTCTTTTTTCCATTTCCAGGAGTGTAATTGGATATGCTACGTTCAAGTGTGGTTGTATTATAATTAATAAATGTAGTGGACCTTAAGTAAAATGAGTCTCAACAACACAAAAAATTTACGTGTTGCTGAAGCGGTACTGTGACTACACGTCAAGAATAACCCCGATAATGGACATGTAGAAGAAATCTAAGTTGTTTTATTTCGATTACTTTTCAATGTGTCACACTTCCTCGTCCTCTCTGTACCTTTCCATTGTGTATGAGGGCATGCTGAGTGAGTGTTGGACTTAGAAAGGTGAATGCCCGTTTAAAAGGATTGTCAGTAGATGCGGTAGGCTTCCCAAAAGAGAAACTGAGGAAGCTAAACACAGGGATTGCTTGAGGCACTTCGGGAATATCGGTCCAGAGGATTGTAGAGGGCGGAGACTGGTCTACAGCCATTAGGAATGTGGCGGTTAGAATAACGGCCGGAGTGGCTGGTCGGTAGTGTGACGGAGAGGACTGGTTGCCGGGACGTGCTGAGGTGAGGACGCAGGCTGAAGACGCTCCGTCTGGAAGGTGGTAAGATGTAAAATGCAGTACATACTAGATACAGTTCGCAAACCAACTTTCCCTGTTTCGCTCGCCTCACAAGCGTACTTGAAAATTATGTGCTCAAGCATCTCTGTGGGTAGCTTCCCAGCACTGTCCGATCGCGCTTGTGTATTAATTTACGTAGTAGCGGCATTTCGCTTAGTGCTTCGCGGTATGCTTCAGGGTGGCGATGCATGGAAGGGTAGTTCTCTAGTGTGTGATGATGAATTCCCTTCAGCCTCCCTATAGTGTGACCATTGATCGGCTGGTAATATGAGACCAATTAGCTATTTCAGTACTTGTCAGCACCGATGATGGCATGGACCAGTGTTCCAAATTATGTTCAGTTATAGCAATCAAATCTGTAACAAAATTTCAGGCACCTAAAAAAGAGAAAAAAAGAACAGAGCTGGAATTTTCAGACAATTTCCTCTCGTCTCCCAACGCTCAAATCCATAATTCTAAGAGTAAGAACGCCCTTATTACCTTAGTAAATAATGCCAAATCGACTAGCATTCCCCCTTTTGACAACCCAGTAGAAATATGGGCGTACGCCTGAAAAAATGCTAGCGATTACCTGTCCATTACTGAGTGCGCTGGTTTTGTGTGTATGTGTTGTTATCCACTGCGTGCACTAGTCTTCTATCAATAATTAAAAATCAGGGTCGTACTCACATGAAATGTTATCACGCACATTCAACGACAGCTTCCAGTAGGAGAGATAAGAATACTGTGTCATACTAGTGCATGAGCACCAAACAACCAAGCAGGCAAGCAGCACCGGCCAGCAACGCAAACAAGAAAGACGGTTACTGCGCAGTGCAACTGTGACGCTGTCATGATTGTCATTATGATGGTGCTGTGCATAGTTTTATAGTTGAGGGTGATGTTTTTGGAGAGGGATATTGGTAACTGTAGGTTAGGGATTTGGACAGGGAGAGGTTGAGAGTAGAGAGGTGGGAGTTGCCAGAAAAAGAAAATCGTTATCCCAATGAACAAATTATTATTTTCTTGAAACCAGTACTACACCAAAACAATAAATCTGCACATGTTTTATTGCCATGAAGCTTAACAGTAAAAACAAGGTTCAAAATGGCTCTGAACACTATGGGACTTAACTTAGGAGATCATCAGTCCCCTAAAACTTAGAACTACTTAAACCTAACTAACCTAAGGACATCACACACATCCATGCCCGAGGCAGGATTCGAACCTGCGACCGTAGCGGCTAGAACCGCTCGGCTACTACGGCCGGCTAAAAACAAGGTATTTGTGGCGTCACTAGACGTCACCATCAGCAGCAAGTTCAGAAGCCTCACAACAAACTCGTGGTAGCGCCAGTGCAGACTGCACCTCAGGGGGAACCAGGCAGTAGCGAGCAGGGGTCGATCTGGCAAAAGGATGGGCAGCTGGTGTATACTCAGGGCCCGGTAAGAAAAATGCGCTGGCCGAGCTGTGGAGTTACTGCACGCCCACCTCTGTTTGCTATAGACCTGTCTACCCTGTCTGTTCTTGAAAGGCACAGTTAGGGCCGTGTCTTCAGCTGCGTAATTCTGTTGTCATACAGTGCTTCTTTAAACTCTTGGTGCAAGTTGTTGTTAAATATTTTCCCGATATGATCAGTAGTGCGCTCATTGGAGAAAACAGATTTATTCCTGTGTACGTACGCTTCTAGTCAGTGCTAGAGTGACTACTGATGGTTGCTTGTAAAGCGTGTTATCAAATTGCTCCTGAGTGTGTCGTGTAACTATTCAGTGCAGTTGTGTCGTAGTTCTCAGTGAACCAAGTTATGTTATTATACCTGTTGCCAGGTGCTGGGATAACGTATAGTTGAAACGAAGCCTTGGCATATTTTCTTCTGGAGTTCTACATGTACATGAATACTCCGAAAATCACCCTAAGTTCCTGGCAGAGAGTTCTTGTATTACTCCTCTGACTGCCTTTTGCAATGACTGTGTAAGCGTCTTGTTTTTTCTTGTTAATGCCGTTGCCATAAATCCACATTGAACACAATGTGTAAAATATTTAGGGAAGCTTTTTGGAAGTGTTTGATCATTGTAATTTAGAATTGTCTCAATATTTGTTGTGCCTGATAATATCGACGGTGGTATCTGCCAGACTGTGTTCAGCGTTATTTAGAACAAGCTTTCATTTGTGTATGTTGTGCTCTGGCGTAGCTATAGTAAGTTTATTTTGAGTATGCTATACATTTAAGAATTTTTCCAAATTGTGCTTATTTTGGTGACCAGCTCCAGTGTAATTTTGTTAAGAGAAATGGCTCAAATGGCTCTGAGCACTATGGGACTTAACATCTGAGGTCATCAGTCCCCTAGAACTTAGAACTACTTAAACCTAACTAACCTAAGGACATGACACACATCCGTGCCCGAGGCAGGATTCGAACCTGCGACCGTAGCGGTCGCGCGGTTCCGGACTGAAGCGTCTGGAACCGTTCGGCCACAACGGCCGGCTGTAATTTTATTACACCAGTGTTTTAAGATTATATTTGGTATCCTTACGATCTGTTACCTTGAAAGGTGGCTACACTGTGCCACTGCGCCAGAGATTGCGCCAAAGAGTACTATTAAGCCGCCTCCACAGTGCGTGTTAGGAGTTCGTGGTTGTCAGTAGTTGTCGAGAGTTCGTGGAAGTCAGTGCTTGTTGAGAGCTCGTTGTAGTCAGTCGTACCGAGATGTGCTAGTGGGCACTGCTTGTCGTGAAGTCGGAGTGAGATGTGGTAGTAAAGGGTGTTGTTCCATGTTTTATGCAGTTATTTGATGGGAGAGATAGCAGATGTTATTGTAATGAGTGCATTTCGTCAATATATATGAAGGTAAAAATTACAATGTTCTTTTATTAATTGTGTGTCTGAAATAATGCGTCACTACAGGTTCAGTCAACAAAGCATCTGGCTTGTGTTCTTGTATTAGAGTGAATTCTGGTTTTCTTGCGTAATTATAGTTTTTCTAAATTTCTTTTGTCACGTCAGCATAGTTGATATTTAAAAATTCTTGTCTTGTTGGAAAAGAACCGTGCCAGATGTGGACGTTGAGTCACACTCCCACATACAGAACAGTTACATTTGTGCTTGGATTTTGTAGGTTTTATAGTTGCTGGGGACTTAATTAATTAACTGTGTTTACGAAAATTTTCTTACATTGTTCTTTGCAGTCAGATAGCGTAATAATACTAGTCAGGGCCAACCGATTACGAGACTGCGTAATCGGACAGACATACTAAAACAAAAAATATTTTCAATCAATCTTATATTTAATTAAGCCCCCATGCACGTGGCGACCGCTGCTTCGGATCGTCCCTTGGAATCTTCTGACTGTAAAAATAGTAGACTGTAGTATTGTTGTAGTAATTTTGAGTTTAGTGATTGTAGTCTGTATTGAGTGTGTAGATTTGGTAATTGTCATTCTTCTAATGGTATTTTTTTCTCAGAATTGAATTTGTTGTCTTGTCAACGGGTTTGACAATTTAGTGCAATTATTTCAATTGTTCGATTGATCGTGTTTGAGGGAGTCATTGCATTTGAATGGTATTGTTGGAGATAAAGAGTCATTGTGTGTAATTTTCGTACAGTGACGAATTTTTTTGTATGTTTTGCAAATGATTACGCGATCGATGAAAAAGGGAAAAATGATGAATAGTGAGAATGACGAAATTGTTGACATGGCGAACTCGCCAACAGAGGAAAACAGTATGGTGGATAATGAGGTGGAAAACAATGTAATAAGTCGGGAAAATAGTCCGGAACCATTTCAAAATTTTTCTCA
Organism: Schistocerca americana; assembly: GCF_021461395.2. NCBI lineage: Eukaryota > Metazoa > Arthropoda > Insecta > Orthoptera > Acrididae > Schistocerca > Schistocerca americana. The sequence continues at coordinate 519,202,100 of NC_060119.1, read as the reverse complement.
ATCAGAAAATTCGCAGAATCTGAGATTAACGACAGAAGATTCTGGAATAGTATCGAACACAGATAGCCTTATGGCTATGCAGAAGGAAGTTAGTTTTGCGGGAAATGTTAGGGGCGAAAAGAATTCTGAACAATTTAATATGGAGCAGTTGATGAGTGCTATATTAAATTTGGGAGCACGTATGGAAACACGGTTAGACTCACAAATAGGAACAATTAAAACAGAGATAGGAACAATTAAAACAGAGATGGGAACTTTACGATCTGAATTAAAAACTGATATGGGAACAATGGAAACACGGTTTGGATCTGAATTAAAAGCAGAGATTGGAACAATTAAAACAGAGATGGGAACTTTGGAAAAACGGATAGATTCACGAATAGGGACATGTTTCAAAAATATGAAAGATGAATTAAAGAAAGAAATCAGGGAAGAAGTACAACCGATTCTGAATTCTCACAATAATAGATTAATTGCAGTAGAAATCAGACAAAGGGAACAGGATAGAGAACAGGAAGAAAGAGATCGCGTGATAGTAATGAATTTTTCAGAGTTAAATTTACAACGTGCAAAGGATAAGGAAGAAATATTTGAGAGAATCGAGGAATCCGTGCCAAATGACAGATTAAATAACCTAACACAACAATATGAACAGTTAACTACCAAATGTGTCAGTACTGAAACCCGAGTCGCGACACTTACGGAAGACGTAAATAAACAGAAAGAAAAAATAGGTGACTTATCGGAAAGAGTTGAGGAAATTTCAGATAAACTGACAAATCTTAGTTTACATGGGGACAGAGATTCGGATGATACAGCTCCATTACCATTTGCAGAAACCGAAGAGTATCAGAACATAAATAAGCATGTTGAGAATCAGGGAAAATTTAATGAACGCGTGAAAAGGGAATTTGAGGCATTACGGAAGCAAGTCAAGCAGATCGAAGGCGAAATTGTAGGAAAAGATAGCAGAAGAAATTTAGAATCACAGGTAGCAGAAGGGTTTGAAGAAAATAATTTGTTTCATTTACGGGATGCAACAAGAGAGCGCCAGGCGCGCGAACTTTACAATAATCGACATTCGGACTGGGACAGACGCGGTAGGTCTTTGTCGCCACGAGGCGAAAACTTTGACTATAAACACTTTTTGACTGTCCGGAAATTTAAGATCTTCCGCAATTCTAAGAATGACATACATCCATGTGCATGGTTAGATCAATTTATGTACGCACTTCCACCAAATTGGCCACTAAGTCACAAACTGGAATTTATGTGTGGATATTTAGAAAACGAACCAGCGACGCGGATGCGTGCACTCATTAGAGATTGTAATAATCTAAATGATTTTTATCATGCATTTCTATCGGCATATTGGTCCGAAAACACACAAGACAGAGTCAAACATAGTCTGATTATGCAGCGTAATTTTAAACAGTCTGAGTTCCGCACGCCGGCAGAGTACTTTGAAGATATGATTCGAAAGAATCAGTTCCTGTCCAACCCGTATAGCCCGACTGAATTAATTCGCATTTGTTTAACTAAGCTGCCACAATCAATAAGACAAATTGCTTTGGCCGGAAGATGTAAAGACGACATTGAGACTTTTAAGACTTTGTTGCAAGAACTTGAGTATGACAACGATGACGGGACCTCTTGTAACTTTTTCAGTAACAGTAATTACATTAGATTTTCAGAGAAAAGTGATAGTGGTCGGAACGGGCGTTATATGGGTAATTTTGAGAATGATAGACGTAACAGACAGGACAATAGATACCAGCCCTATGACAATAACAGACGTTCTAACAGAAATTACACAGACAATAGCGGTAATTCGTACCGGAATGATCAATCATACGGAAACAGTAATCGGTATCATCAGGACAGAAATCATTCATACAGTAATAGAAATTCTTACTACAGAAATAGTCAGGGTAGTAGATACAACAATAATTTCAGAAATGACAGTCGAAATTACACAAGGAGTAGTTATGCAGACAGACAGGAAAACAGAAATTTTAATAACAGACACAGCCAAGAATTTGCATCCAACAGACAGGAGGGACCTAATTGGCATCCTCCACGTGACAGAACTTCAGAGAGACAAGTGCAAATCGTAGAAATGGATCCGCGAAATGACGCGAATACTCAAAGACGTGACGCAAACAATCGACAATGACTTGCAGCTTCGGCTTCTGGCAGCAATATAGACGGTTCAGAAAGTAATGACACTACGACTTTACACTACGTACGCCTGGAAGACATGAGAGACATTTTGTTAGATGAAAAGGAAAATAATGTAGACGCATTTTTACATCCTGTTATTGAAGTATGTGTGGGTAAGAATAAGTTTACTGCAGTTTTAGATTCTGGGAGCCCATTGAATGTCATTAGTGAATCAGTTTTTCGTATATGTGAAAGAACTATTGCCTGTCCTGTGTTACCTATTTCTAAAACTACAATTCGAGGTGCTATTTCTGGAAAAAGTGTGGAAGTCAAACAACAGACCAATTTAAATTTCATTTGTCAAGGATACGAATTTTCTGCTAATTTTATTATTGTTCCATTACTCAGTACACAAATTATATTAGGTATGGAGTTTCTTAACGCACATAAGGCAATTTTGAACTTTAAAGAAGGAAGTGTAAATTTGACTGTTGCTGGAATGCCGAAATGTTTAAAATTTTTCGAGTGTTTAACAAGATCTGAGTCAGATACAAAATGTTTAAGGTTTCTTACTTCTGATGTTTTCGTTGAGCATTATGACGACAATGTGTTTATTCATGATAATGACAACAGATACAGAGACGCGATGGATGATATAATTAATAGCGAAGAATTAATTAACGAAAAGGTTAAGAAAGCTGAAGTGCCAGATGACGTTGCAAGAGAAGAGCTGCGCCACATTTTGACTTCACATGCTACAGTGTTTAGTCATCACACAGGAACTATACAAGGCTTACAATATTTATTTAAAGTAAAAGAACACACACCATTTCGCGGAAAAACGTACGCTATTCCTTTGGCTTACAGAGACAAGGTTAAGAATGAACTTCAGTACATGTTAGATCAGGGCATTATTGAGCCTGCAGTCAGTCCTTATACTAGCCCATTACACGTTGTTCTTAAAAAGGATGGGTCAATTCGTTTGGTTCTGGATTCCAGACAGATAAATAACATCATCATTCCTGAAACTGACCGCCCACAAAATTTAGATGAACTTCTTCAACATTTCCATGGAATTAAAGTCTTATCCACGATTGATATGCGCGCAAGTTTTTGGCAAATAGAACTCCACCCTGATTGTAGAAAATACACCGCCTTCTTAGCCTTTGGTAACTGTTACCAATTTCGGAAATTACCGTTTGGACTTACTGTATCTTCAGCAGCATTCATTCGTAGTTTAAATGAAATTTTACCTGTTTATCTTCGTGACAACATTACTTCTTATGTTGACGACATTCTTATTGCTAAACGTTCTTGGAGTGAGCACAACAAAATTTTGGACTCATTGTTACGTATTTTTGCACGAGTTGGCATGACAGTGAACTTGGAAAAATCTGAATTTGGTCGTTCTCAGGTGAAATTTCTCGGTCACATTATTTCTACAGAAGGTATTCTTCCTGATCCAGAAAAATTAGATGCTATTCGTAATTATGCTGTTCCTACCACAAAACGTGATGTTCGTAGTTTCCTTGGTGTCTGTAATTTTCTTCGACGCTTTGTTAAATTGGACGATTTGGCCACACCTCGTTTATGTGAACTATCCGGAAAGAAATCTAATTGGTGTTGGGATGAGGAAGCTCAGTCAGAATTTGAACAGCTTCGTGATGCTTTAGTTGCTGCTCCACTTCTTTCACATCCGGATTTATCTAAAGAATTTTGTTTGGCGACGGACTCATCATACAAAGGCCTAGGTGCACATTTATTTCAAGAAATAGAAGAAAACGGCGTTGTAGTCCAGAAAACTATTGCATTTGGAAGTCGTGTTCTTTCTAAATCAGAAAAGAATTATTCGATTACGGAACTTGAAGCTTTGGCTGTTGTTTGGGCTTTTACAAAATTTCGCACATTTTTGTTTGGCAGACATACTAAGGTTTACACCGATCATCGAGCTCTGGAATTTCTTATGTCAACAAAATTAACTCACGGCAGATTGTCACGATGGGCGTTGTACCTACAGGAATTTGACTTTAGTATTGTTTACATACAGGGTTCTTCAAATATTGTTGCCGATGCTTTATCACGTGCACCTATGGGTTTGAAACAAAGTGCTGAAGAGGACTGCAAGGAAAACAATTATTGTTTGATGTATATTCAAGGTGTTGCGTTTGAGAACTTTATTTCGTCTTCGCTCCAGGATATCGCTAAGGAGCAAAATAAGGATCCAATCTGGAAGGACATCAAGGAGAAGTGGAGGAGAAAGGAAAGCGTGGCGATTAGACAGCATTATTTAGTTCGCAATGACATTCTTTTTAAACGAAAATCCGTCGACAACTCCGTTTGGTTAGTTTGTATTCCTGATGAGTGGGTCAATAAATTGATTTGGTATACGCATTTCAGTTATGCACACTTTGGTCCCCGAAAATGCTTTCATAAATTACGAGAAAATTGTTACTTCAGTAATATGGAAAAACGTATTCGATCTGTTCTTGCCAAATGCAAATTATGTCAAATGGCTAAGCCTCCAACGATTTCTCACAGAGCACCGTTGTTTCCCATCATTCCAGCGAAATTAAAGGAGATGGCTGCAGTCGATTTGTTCGGTCCAGTGGTTCGTTCTACTAATGGTTTTGCGTACATTTTCGTAGCAGTGGAGTTGACGTCAAAATATGTGTGTTTTACACCTTTACGCAAAGCAACAGCTCGTTCAGTATCTAACGCTTTTATCAAACATTTTCTTAAAGAAGTTGGTCACGTTGATAAGGTTATATCAGATAATGGATCACAGTTTCGTTCTAAAATTTGGCTTCGTACTCTACACCGTCGTAAAATTAAACCAATCTTCATCTCACTTTTTCACCCTCAATCTAACGCTTCAGAGAGATGGATGAAGGAAATCAATAAATTGTGCCGTCTTTATTGTCATCAGAATCACAGAACTTGGGATCAGTATCTTCATATTTTTCAAAACATTCTGAATGAACTTCCTAATGACTCAACTTCTTTACCGCCTCTATTAATATTAAAAAATAAGGTACCGACAAATCGCATTTCTGAAATCGTTCCTTTTCCGCCTTCACGGAAACTGCGGCATTCTGAAGTTGTCAACCTGGCTCTGCAAAATATTGCATCTGCGGCTGCTAGAAGAGAGAAATCAGCTAAGCGTCCTGGTCGTTTAAAAATCTTGTCAGTTGGTCAGAAGGTGTTAATTAAGTCCCACCGTTTGTCTCACAAAGGAAAAGGCTTGTGTCGCAAATTTTTTCTGCTTTATAACGGTCCATATAGAATTCGCAAAATTATACATGATAACACTGTTGAAGTAGAAACTCTTAAATCTCGACGCTCTAAAGGAATACATCATATATCAAACGTAAAAATTTTTGTGGAATAACATACTTTGGAGAACTAACAGCCACATGTAAACATGCGGAGAGTACAAGGATACCGCGCTGTGTTTTGGCGGCGGCACATACTCAAAGCAACAGTCAAGTCTGCGCGCCGCACAAGGCAGTCGTTGACCGCGAACAATAGCTTCTACGTCACGCGCCTACAGCTGATCGAGCGCTCAGTGCGAATGCACTGACAGACATAAACAAATACACAGTCTAATTTCTCCGACTAAATTCTGTGTAAAGCTATAAGGATTTGTTGAATTGTGTTATTAACATTCAGTATTTTGCAGGATACGGTGTATAAAGTATTTAAGACCTTCAGGTAAATTCTGTGCGTGTCCGACGTTAAGATGACCTGCTATCGAGAAATTTTCAGGAAGAATGTAATTTCGAAGAAGAAACTAATTAAATAAGAAAAAAAAGGTAACTATTAATTGAGTTTATTTTCAGGTAACAAATTTCCACTTAGGTACGTACTTTAGACGTAATTTGCTGCTCGCGATTACGTGATTCATACTTTGTGCTAATTTCATGTTCTATGAACTTACGTGTGAAGCGACGCGCTTGCGTACATTTACTGATTTTGACAATTATTGATTAATGAACAGGGTTGTTATTTGTATATATTATGCATCGCTTGGCTGCACTGCTTTTTCACTGATGTCATATTTTTTTTTAATTATGTGCCTGCTGTGCTTATTTATTTAAATTATAATTGTAACCTGATTTATTGTGCTGATGTGGTTAGGTATGTAAGTTATACTTTGTGATTTATCTGCTTGCGCCTTCATGTTTACTTATTAAGATGAATTATGAACATTTATTTGCGTATGCTGATATGATGATAATGACCTGTTTATTACGTAAGATATATGTTTGCTGCTATGCGTATGTATTGCATATTTACACATTTCTGTTTTGTTGTCATAACTACTCTTCAATTTAGAATATAGCAATGCTGATGTACAGTGTATAAACATAGAGTTTAGGTCACACTATTGGATTAATTATAGATTGTTCGCTTGGCAGAGCCTCGTTGTAAGAATTGTGCTGCATACACTTGTTGACATTCTGTTCTCCACTGGTATATTTACTCGCTATTGCTTGTTTTGCTTACGCTAAGTGCCTTACATTTTTAAGATAAGAAAATGAACTGCTATAATTCGACGAACGACATTGGTACAAAGAACTTCGTTGAAGTCACATGAGCTGAGGTTTTATGGAAGCTATATAAATTTATGCTAATAAGAAGGAGGCTGACGACATGACAGACCAAAACTAGGTTTAGACCATTAACAGTTATTACACTGCATTTTTCGTGAGCAATTGAAATAGGAAGTGACACTTGACACAAAAAATACTCCACATGTTTGCTTCTGCTATGATTCTTGAAGTGATGTACACACTGTGAAATATTATGATCATTCACACTCCGTAATCGTACTTAATTACTGAGAGTTATTCGAACTAAGTCTGTTAGAGGTCAGGTATGCATTTCTTTTATTTAATGATGGACAAGGAACCAAAATGTATCTTATAATTTATAATGAGTAGAAAATTTGGGTCAGATGGATTACACAGAGGTTGTGTGTGGACACTGTGTCTTCGGATTGTATGGGATGCTGAATTGAAGTTGCAGTAGGATTTTATCTGTACTTGTTCGAGGAGACTGACTAGAGGAAAGAGTTGTTATGGAAGTGAAATGATATTGGTGCTAAGGTTTATATTTATCGACGTATTATTGAGGTATAGAGATTATATGAAGTTGATGATTATTGGAGTTTTTGTGGACAAGAGGTAAGGTAAATGATATTGATGATAAGACGTATTGAAGAGGTATTATTGAGGTATTATTGAGATTGTGTGAAGCTGATGATTATTGGAGTTTTGGTGTATAAGAGGTAAAGTAAGTGAGGAGCATATTTTTTTTTTTGTTGGTCTTATGGAACAAGGAGGATGAAGATAGCAGACTAGAACATTAAAATAGAAGGAAGATTGTCTATACACACTTTGTTAAATCACTAAGCAGTATATACTTTTTTTTTGAAGAGAGGAAGTAATTGCATATCGTGGCTCACTGACAGTTGTTCAACAACAGTAACACTAAAATAGAAGGAAGATAGTCTATACACACACTTTGTTAAATCACTAAGCAGTATATACTTTTTTTTTGGAGAGAGGAAGTAATTGCATATCTTGGCTCACTGACAGTTGTTCAACAACAGTACATTTTGATCTGGCTTGCAAACATTGGTCTTGACATGATGACTATGACGTTGACTAACTATTATTGACTATTATACATTGCTGCCAGTACTACTTGATACACATGATGAACATCAGATTTAGACAGAATTTCATTTACACAATTAACACTATTCAGTTACACAGTAGTACTTAATGTGGATGAGAGATGAGTGAGTGTGTTCTGTGTGTTTTCCTTTACTAATCCTACCCACCTATCTCCTAAATATTATTTTATTTGTTTGTAGTGGCTTGCACTGACACCCATGAATATTATAGGTTTACTGGTATTTGTGTATTGTAATAGTTAATAGGACAATTATCTGACATCATTTGTGTGTTTGTTATGATTTGTATGTTACTGTAAAAGCATTTGTATGTGCATTCAAACTATTGTTCATGCCTGAACTGTCTGATTAGTGAAGATAAATATTCTGAACTGTTACTTGCAATTTTTCAACATGATGTGTGACATTTAGTCATGTTTAATTTCTGCTCATAAACTCTGATGAACACTGTGATCAGTGCTAATGAATCTGATGGACTGCTTCTACTGAACTAATGTGACTTGTTGCTGCGTGTACCTCTTGAACTTTACTGGGTGCAACTGATGAGCTGTTTCTACTGAAATGAAGTCACATGTTGCTGTCTGCACCTACTCAACATTGCTGGGTGCCACTGATGAACTGCTTCTACTGAAATAATGTGACTTTTTGCTGTCTGCACCTACTCAATATTGCTGGGTGCCACTGATGGACTGCTTCTACTGAAAAAATGTCCCCTGTTGCTGTGTGCACCTGATCAACATTGCTGATGCCACTAATGGACTGCTTCTACTGAAATGGTGTCACTTGTTGGTGTCTGCACCTACTCAACATTGCTGGGTGCAACTGATGGATTGTTTTTACTGAAATGATGTCACTTGTTGGTGTCTGCACCTGCTAAACTTTACTGGGTGCCACAGATGGAGCTGCTTCTACTGAAATAATGTCACTTGTTGCTGGGTGCACCTGCTCAACTTTGATGGGTGCAACTGATGAACTGTTTCTACTGAAATGAAGTCACTTGTTGCTGTTTGCACCTGCTCAACATTGCTGGGTGCAACTGATGAACTGTTTTTACTGAAATGAAGTCACTTGTTGCTGTCTGCACCTGCTCTCAACATTGCTGGGTGCAACTGATGGACTGTTTCTACTGAAATGGTGTCACTTGTTGGTGTCTGCACCTGCACTCAACATTGCTGGGTGCAACTGATGGACTGCTTCTACTGAAATGAAGTCACTTGTTGCTGTCTGCACCTACTCAACATTGCTGGGTGCCACTGTTAGGACTGTTTTTACTGAAATGGTGTCACTTGTTGCTGTTTGCACCTGCTCAACATTGCTGGGTGCAACTGATGAACTGTTTTTACTGAAATGAAGTCACTTGTTGCTGTCTGCACCTGCTCTCAACATTGCTGGGTGCAACTGATGAACTGTTTCTACTGAAATAAAGTCACTTGTTGCTGTCTGCACCTACTCAACATTGCTGGGTACCTCTGATGGATTGCTTCTACTGAACTAATGTGACTTGTTGCTGGGTGTACCTGCTAAACTTTACTGGGTGCAACTGATGGACTGCTCCTACTGAAATGATGTCACTTGTTGGTGTCTGCACCTGCTCTCAACATTGCTGGGTGCAACTGATGGACTGCTTCTACTGAAATGATGTCACTTGTTGGTGTCTGCACCTGCTCAACATTGCTGGGTGCAACTGATGGACTGCTTCTACTGAAATGGTGTCACTTGTTGGTGTTTGCACCTACTCAACATTGCTGGGTGCAACTGATGAACTGTTTCTACTGAAATGATGTCACTTGTTGCTGTCTGCACCAACTCAACATTGCTGGGTGCAACTGATGGACTGCTCCTACTGAAATGATGTCACTTGTTGGTGTCTGCACTTGCTCTCAACATTACTGGGTGCAACTGATGAACTGCTTCTACTGAAAAAATGTCACCTGTTAGTGTCTTTTTTTTTTTTTTGTTTGTATAAACTAATCATTGAAATCATTTTATGTGAACATTTGTATAAACTGATTTTTTGTATATTGTGTAAACTATTATGTAAAGTCACATGTATAAAAAGAAGTTGTATTGCTTACTGTATTTCATATGTTAGGTTAGTGAAAGGTCAGTGCAAAGCCAAAATTTTTAACTAATTATGTGATATTTAGGTATTGATATTATCTTTTATTTTTGTCTGTATTTTTCTGGACGAATTTGGTGGTATTTTCACCACCAATGCTGGCAAAAATACCATCAAATTCTGGCCTGTGGAGGAGGGGCATATGAAAGGTGGCTACACTGTGCCACTGCGCCAGAGATTGCGCCAAAGAGTACTATTAAGCCGCCTCCACAGTGCGTGTTAGGAGTTCGTGGTTGTCAGTGGTTGTCGAGAGTTCGTGGAAGTCAGTGCTTGTTGAGAGCTCGTTGTAGTCAGTCGTACCGAGATGTGCTAGTGGGCACTGCTTGTCGTGAAGTCGGAGTGAGATGTGGTAGTAAAGGGTGTTGTTCCATGTTTTATGCAGTTATTTGATGGGAGAGATAGCAGATGTTATTGTAATGAGTGCATTTCGTCAATATATATGAAGGTAAAAATTACAATGTTCTTTTATTAATTGTGTGTCTGAAATAATGCGTCACTACAGGTTCAGTCAACAAAGCATCTGGCTTGTGTTCTTGTATTAGAGTGAATTCTGGTTTTCTTGCGTAATTATAGTTTTTCTAAATTTCTTTTGTCACGTCAGCATAGTTGATATTTAAAAATTCTTGTCTTGTTGGAAAAGAACCGTGCCAGATGTGGACGTTGAGTCACACTCCCACATACAGAACAGTTACATTTGTGCTTGGATTTTGTAGGTTTTATAGTTGCTGGGGACTTAATTAATTAACTGTGTTTACGAAAATTTTCTTACATTGTTCTTTGCAGTCAGATAGCGTAATAATACTAGTCAGGGCCAACCGATTACGAGACTGCGTAATCGGACAGACATACTAAAACAAAAAATATTTTCAATCAATCTTATATTTAATTAAGCCCCCATGCAACCTGTTGTTTGAATTTTTAGATATTTATTGTAGGTTTGGTATTTTGACCTGATTGAGAGGCTTCCCATCTGTTACTGAACATTTCTAGTGTTTTATCATTGGCTACTGAAATTTATTTCAAATGTGGCTGAAAGTCATCGTAGAGGTGTGCAACCATATTCAATGAAATTATTAAAGAATTTAAAACAGCTGGTATGTTGCAACATACCAGGTGTTTTAAATTCTTTTAATAATGTTACTGGAATTTAACACAGTGCCGCTTATGTTCTTTAATTTGATGGGAAATTATCAGTATTTTTTGATGTGTTATTTAATGAATGTTTTAAAGATTACTGATCACACACTGCTCACCCCTGTCCTACCTGTGACGTCACAGTATTGATCACGTACCACACCGGCACTTAAGTACCTCATAACACGTGTGCAGGCAATTTACAATCGGGGGCCGGCCACCGTCACCAACACTGGACACACACTTTGCCTCGCAAACTTGATTATTTCACGTAGTAAACTGGACATACATGGTAACGGCAACATTCAAAAAGTATTTCACATTAAACATGGAAATGAATGAACCTACATAATAATAGGCATATGAAAATAGACAACTTCAAATTACACATAGAGCTTGTAAAGCACATAATTTCAGAGCTCTGAATTGGAGCAACTTGGATTGGAAAGACCACATAGATAATATTGCTGGGAAGGCGAAACAAAGACTGTGCTTTGTTGGCAGAAGACTTAGAAGATGCGACAAACCCAGTAAAGAGACAGCCTACATTACACTTGTCCGTCTTCTGCTGGAATATTGCTGCATGGTGTGGGATCCTTACCAGGTAGGATTGACGGAGGACTCGAAACAGTGCGTGTAATCGCGCAATAGGGGTGAAAGTGTCACTGATATGATACGCGAGTGGCAGTCCGTGAAATAAAGGCGGTTTTCTTTGCGGCGAGATCTATTTACGCAATTTCAATCACCTAATAAAATAAGAGAAATCAGAGCTCGAACGGAAATATTTAGGTGTTCCTTTTTCCCACGCGCCATTCGAGGGTGGAATGGTAGAGTCATCATCATCATCATCAGCCAATTCAATCATTAGATGATGTGGCCTCTTCGAGTTGTGGATTCAGGTAGGCTTTCAGAAGTCTTCTCCAAGCGGGATGGTCTTGGGCAGTTCTCTGCCAGGTGTTACCAGCGATCTTCTTGATGTCTTTGTCCCATCTGTCTGGTGGTCTTTCTCTAGGCCTCCGGTGCTCTCTCGGACTCCACTCCAGCACTAGCTTCGTCCATCTGTTGTCTTTCCTTCTTGTAACGTGGCCAGCCCACTGCCATTTCAAGGAACCTACTCTCTCTAAGATGTTAATAACCTTCGTCACAGACCGGATGTCATCTGCCCTTTTCCTGTCCTTTCTTGTATAGCCCAGCATTGATCTCTCCATAGCTCTCTGTGCTGTCTTAAGTTTCCCTTTTGTGAATGAGTTCAGTGTCCATGTCTCGCAGCCATACGTCATCACAGGAAGAATGCATTGATCAAATACTGCTTTCTTCAGATTTACTGGCATTTTTGATCTGAATACTTTTGAATCCTTCCCAAATGCTTGCCAGCCAAGCTTGATGCGTCGATAGATTTCTGGCCTTATGTCTCCCTTCATATTTATAATCTGGCCAAGGTAGACATATTCACTGACCTCTTCTAGTAGACTGTCCTTGACTTTCACATCTCCAGCTGGGACCCATGTGTTGGATATTACTTTTGTTTTGGAAAGGTTCATGCTCAAGCCAACCAGCTGACATTCCGATACTAGATCTGTAACTAAGTTTTGGAGCTCTGCGAAGTCTTTGGCCAGTAAGGCAATATCATCAGCAAATCTCAAGTTGGTAAGCCTTCCTCCATTAATTCTAATTCCCTTACCTTCACAGCTCAGCTGTATTGGAAATGGCTATGTCGAATGGTAGAGTAGTAGTACTAAAATGGTTCGATGAACCCTCTGCTAGGCACTTAAGTATGAATTGCAGAGTAACCATGTAGGTGTAGGATAAGTATTTACGAAAATCTGATAATGTTAAGTAAAAGAACAATTAACATTTAAAGTCCATGGGACAGGCAATAATAATTGATGCCAATAACATGGCATACCTAAAGTAATACATAACCTGTCATGGGTAAACATACGTCAAAGCCAAAAGCAGTGATTTACAACTTTACAAAGTATTCTGCAAACACAGGTAGAGGTAGACTGCACTGCCACGAGACTGAGGAAAGCAATTATGCATGGCGATCTAGAGAGAATTAGCTAAGGTTTGTCTTATGTTAACACACAAGTTACTCGCTGTTGAACACTGAATAGCTGAAACGGGTGTTTTGAGGGGCTTCTTGCCGAATTATCTTTGATGCATTGAGGGCAGTGCAGAAGGCAAAGTCCCCAAGAGATATTTCCTTAGGCGCAGCTGCACTCGTCTGTCATTAGCCCGACCTTTCAAACTATGTCATATCTATATAATATCAATGAGAAAACAATTTAGATCGCGATGGAACTATGTCATGTCTATACAAAATCAGTGAGAAAACTGTCTATATACCGATGGTACGTCATTAAAATGATCAGACAGCACCATCAGCTGAAGTTGACAATGCGTACAATAGCCAGCTGACCTCGGTCGCTGATCCTGCTGCTTATGGTCCTCGGGATCTAGACTGTTTTTCACTGATTTTACATAGATTACAAGATCGCTGCTTTCCGTAAATGTTATCAAAAATGTTGTATGTCATGTCTCCTCAAACGCAATACACTGAATGCCTCTCCTGGCTGGTGAGGACAGCATGGCGCACTGCAGTGGATCGGCATGCAGTCGTATACGATGGTCAGCGGCAACACAAGAACCCAAGGCACTCGACGAGGAATACAGGCCGAGGAGGAGTGTGGAAGGACAGCACTCCAAAAACAGGCATGCGCAGCAAGTTGAACACTCTAGTGGGACGCCATAACATTCGTTGCTAGATCAGAGATACCATAGAGGGAAGACCTCTACTGATACAAGCCAATAAATGGCTCAGATACGATTGGAGGAATATTTTACAAAAAGGTTTGTGGCATGTGTATGGGGGAGTAGCTGGCAACAGAAACCGAAGTGGAGTGCGTTTCAGTAGAGAACATGTACCAGTGCGAGAACAGAAAATGAGCTTGTCTCAAAATCATTTCCGGTGATAAGATGTCTGGAGTAATGCTTTCTTCATGTGTAGGATCAAACATTACAGTTATAAACCGAAGATCAATACTGTCTTCTCTCCACTATTCCACCATTCATCTTCCCATCCTTGGAATGTATTTACCCTAGCAGAATTATCAGGAGGCACGCCACCAGCAAATCCCCTTGTTTATGGCGATTGTCCGTACCAGTAGCTAATATCTCTGTAAGATGGAGATATTCTAATTCATCACAGCAAATAAAAACCATGTTATACACAGTCTTGATTCAATCGCTAGTTTAGCAAGGGTCTCACACCAGTAAGCTGGTTTGCCAAGACATAAATAGTATGTAATCGTGTAACCTCCCAACAGAAAAATAATTATAATATTCTCATTTAGTGTAACCTCCCAGCTGAAAAATCTCGTTTAAGTTCCCAATGGAAAAAATTTCATTCCAATACGAAAATTTCAAGTTTTAATGTGACCTTCCATTACAGGCTGACTGCATATCGAGATTAATAAATTTTGACGTCAGCAGCGCTGCGTCATGGCCCTGTGAAATCATCCCGAATAAACTGAAAATTTCTTACCTCGCAATGATGTCGCCGGATAGCGCTATCTATATATCTGCTCCTATAAGAAATTTTTGGCACAGCCCAGTGCAATGCTGGCCACTAGATTTTCATTTGTAGGAAAACAGCTGATTTTCTTTTGCTTGATCAACATGAGTATGCACAAGAAAAATTCGTAAAATCTTTAAACTCAGACAAATGACTGGCAAAAATTTTCTTCAGAACAAAAGTTACTATTGATACATTTCTTCAAGGAATTGCATGGGACTTTAACATTACAATTGTGGTTAAATCAGTTGTGGCAATATACATACACGCGCGGCAAACAAAGAACAATTTTCTTTTACCTTATGCCACATCGCTCAGGCACCGCCATTGTTCTGCACGACCGGCCCTACACAGATCAACCGCTGGACTGCCCTGTCCGAACTCCGTAACTCCAGTGCTCTGCGCTAGCTACAAAACGCGACTGTTCTCTGCGAGCTACTAAACTCGACTTACTGCCAACACTGCTCTGACCTCCGATTCTATTGTAGCATAGATATTCCATATCGCAGGCAGCGTGTGAGCAATCAATCGAAATTACATCTGCTCAAGTGCGCTAGAGAATAATATTGAACCCCTTACAATCTGTTTCCACGTAACTCCCCACTTTACCAAAACAAATGCTCCTTAAACATAATTATTCCTGGTTTTAAAAAACTCGGAAACGGACATAAAGAGTGGGTGTCGATAAACCTACATATTAGCTATAATTTCCCAGATTTTCCCATACAAGGCATATGTGGGAGGGAGTAATATGTCGCAGCTGTATAGACGTGGTCCATACTTGGCTGCATAGTGTAGCTTCATTAGCAACTAACAAGTCTTTTCTCATAAAGCAGTGAAGTTATTCTCTATAACACCAACAACTCTCACTTCTGCGTCCTGTACTTCTATTTATAAAACGTTGTGATGCATAGTTATCCCCAAGTGGTTCTACTTTATAAAGGGAATCAGCCCTTAGTAATTTTCTCTAGAGTTTAATTGTGTTATACTTCTTGATGAACAATCCTTGAATATATATTTGAGAGTATCACAGAGAAGAATGTCCTAGATTGAGAAAAATACGTTTCTTCACCAGTATAGCTGTGTGCAGTACTGCCTCCCAACACTAACAAATGTGTCCAAATGTGTCCTTAAAAGAACCACAGTCTTCTTTGATGTACATACCCCATACTGATTTTGAAATGTAATTTGCTTGTGACGAAAGACTAGTAATCCAACAAGCCGTGCAATCAGATGTGTGTAACAGATTTTTCCACGTAGTTTACAATAAATTTGTCAGTGCTATTCTTTTAGTACAGTAATGCAGTGTGTGGTACTCTTCCCCACCATTAATAAAGGTACCATTAAGAACTACGGTCTCCTACAGCACTTCAAATACTTCTCGATTTTGAAATGCGATGTGCTAATGAATAATACCCAGTACTCCAGCACGGCAATCGAACGGGATGCTTAAGCGAGATTTCCACATACTTTACATGCAAAGGACTAAAAAAAAAACTATACGTAAACAAAGAATATGTGGTCTCTCTCCTGGAAAACAGTCAGTTGTTCAGGTGTCGAAAGCATGGAGAGAACAGTGGAAAAAGAAATGGTTAAAAATATGACTAACGGCTTAAAATTAGACACACGCCAAGCAATAGTATTAGCTGTTTACCTGAGCCATGTAGACAAAATGTACACCGAGTGTGGTGGCGCAGTGGTTAGCGCACTGGACTCGCATTCGGGTGGACGAATGTTCAAACCATCGTGCTGCCATCCTGATTCAGGTTTTCCATGATTTCCCTAAATCGTTTTAAGGCAAATGCGGAGATGGTTCCTTTGAAAATGTACTGCCCCTTTCCATCCATTCCTAATCCGATGTGACCGATGACCTCGCCGTTTGGTCCCTTCCCCCAAATCATCAAACCAACAAATTGTATGTTGCGCATACAACACTTTCGTCTTCTATTAGCGATTTTCTCAGTAATAGTGTCAATTTGAAATCCATATGTATTGCTTTTAGTTTTATAGGCTCATTTCACTTTAGACTGCAACAAAATATTTTACCATTACAGATACATTTGATTCGCAACTCGCATATATTCAGAAAGACTATCACAGCATTCAGAATCCAAGTAAAGAAAATTTTACGAATCAAACTCTACTAATCTAACACCAGTAATAAAACCAGTCGAGGCAAGAGCAGCAGAGTCTAGCAGTATATCCACATAGCTGATAGTTTTATGAGCTTTGTGGATATATTGCTAGACTCTTCTGGAATTTTTTAAATAAACAGAGCTGAGTGATTATTTAACATCAAACCACAACTTCCGTGTGCTAGAGGGAGATTAACGGTTAAGCAGTAACGTTATTCACAGTCCCTATTAGACCTATGAAATAGGATGACATCGTTAACACGGGTCGTACAAGTATTATGTGCTCATATTATTGAAGAATGATAGTTTTATCATTCTTCAATAATATGACCACATGAAAGTTTTGTGTACAGAAGTGCATACGTTTTAGAAAACCAAGACTGAAGAAAGGCTATAAAGTGCATGCTGATTAAGCTGTAGTTGTTTTAGTTATTTGCGTGTAAAGTATGTGGAAATAATAGTTACACATCCATTTCCGTTGCTCTGCTGGAGTACTGGGTATTCCATAAAGTAAACTGCGTTTCAAACTCAGGAGGGGTTGAATGTGCTGTAGAAGACTATAGTTTTTAATGGAACGTTTGTTAATGTCGGGAGGCAGTAGTATACTCAGGTATTCTGGCTGGAGAAACATTTTTTTCTCAATCCAGGACATTCTTCTCTATAGTACTGTTAAATATGTGTTCAAAGTTTGATTGTCACGAGGGACGGCCTAATCACGAAGGTCTGATTCACGTAATATAATAAAACCACTAGGGAATAACTATGTACGACGATGTTTTGTACACAGAAATACAGGATGTAGCTTGTGAAACAATAGTTCCTGCTAAGCTGTACAATTACAATGCATATGGAATAAGGGCTTGTTAGTTGCTAATGAAGCCATGATAGACAGCCAAAGTATAGACTGTAGCCAGAAGCAAAACGCCTACACAGCTCTTAGACCAAAAACCGCTAAATTATAGCTAATCTGTAGGTTTACCAACAATCAGTCCTTAGCTTCATTTCAGAATTTTTTAAACGTGTTGAATAGTTATGGTTAACCAGCATACCTTTTGGTAAAGTGGTAAACTATGAGGAAATCCAGTACACACTGTAGCCAACTTACTGCCATCGGAACCTTACCGAATTATCGGTTGAATCAAGACTGCCTGTAACATTTTTAATTTGCTGTGATACACCAGCATCAGATTCACCTTACAGACAATCGTCATCAACAAAAATCATTTGTTGTTGGTAAGCATTCTGTTATGGTAAATGCATTCCAAGGCTGGAAAGATATGTGGACGAATGGTGGGAGAAAGTAGTATTAAGCTTCGATTTATAACGGTAGTGTTTCACCCTACACACTAACAGAGTGGAGAGACGTTACAAATACAAATACAAAGACTGACTGACGTGGGGTTTAAAACCAGCACCCACCGTCTACAGCTCAACACACCGTGGCGCCGCGCGGGATAGCCGCGCGGTCGAGGGCTGCTTGTCACGGTTCGCCCGGCTCCACTAGTCGGAGGTTCGAGTCCTTCCTCGGGCATGGGTGTGTGTGTTGTCCATAGCGTAAGTGTAGTGTGTAAGCTTATGGACCGGTAACGTAAGCAGTTTGGTCCCATAGAACTTACCACAAATTTCCAAATTTCCAAACTGCCGTGGCTGGGAGCAATTAAAAGTCAGTTTTAATACCGTTCTGCATACCTGCACAGCAGAACTAACGTAGATTGGCCAGGTGGCTGTTGTGGAACGATAGTCATGGTACACTATTCAACAAAATTATAAGTCCACGCTTTTCGAAACTCCATATTGTGTCCCACTGCAATGCATAATTTTGTCTCAAAGATGTCTGCAGTCTCCTCTGTAATGGTGTTAAACAGTGACGCCCTGCGACGTCACTCACGGGCACGGCAACGCTTCAAAGAAGGTTTGGAAAAAAATGAAAAATGAAAAAGCCACAGCTCAGAAGTCAGTGTGAGCTGTAAGGTGGGTTAATGATGTCACATGGCTATCGGTGAGGGAAGATTGTGAATCCCCTTTTACCTGAATTCCACCACTTCTCTTGACCTCTCTGTGAGGGAGGTCAGAACCGCAGACACCCAGCGTTGAAATCACGTTCCTTTCTTATCGGTGGCCGAGGAAAACATTTCAGACACACTGCCACTCAGAATCGACACGAGAAGGCCTCAAGGAGTGACATAAAGGGCGTCAGTGAAACCACCCTTTCCCCTGGGATGTTGATTCTCACACGTTTCACGTCGTAAGCGACAGTTCGCAGTGTGATGAGGAACAGAGCGACGTTCCTGACAACGTTAGATACTGCTCCCATCCCCCTGGGCGTTTTAACCCTATTCTAAGGAAATCTTGTGCTGCAACCCCGTTTAACGTGACCCGACCCATTCGGAGTCTAGTGCGACCACAATTTTTGGTCTTCTGTACAGCTTGGAATCACTAGGGACTCTTAAAAATCATCCGAAGAAATCGGAACGTGATCCGAAGCAGGAGAGAGTTCTTATGCGTTTCATCCCTGTTTTTGCGCGCCATCCTAAGGCGTGTTCACGGGGGGCTGCAACATTTATATGTGAGTGAGTAATTTTGTGTTAGCAGAATAGCCAACACCGTGTTACGAGTGGAGGCCGAAATGCACGCGTTTTAGCTCACGCAGGCTGGCGTAAGGAGGGAAGAACTACACTGACGTGAGGTCTGGAACATGACAAGGAATGAGAATTCAGAAAGCGGACGTAATTAGTTTGATACTTAACTTTAATACATTAATGATGAACGTCGCTCTTGACGGTACATGATTCACAATATTATCTGTTCAGAATACATTCTTGAAGATAGTACTTATAGTAACTAAATATGGCGCCTTGCTAGGTCGTAGCAAATGACGTAGCTGAAGGCTATGCTACACTGTCGTCTCTGCAAATGAGAGCGTATGTAGACAGTGAACCATCGTTAGCAAAGTCGGCTGTACAAATGGGGCGAGTGCTCGGGAGTCTCTCTAGACTAGACCTGCCGTGTGGCGGCGCTCGGTCTGCAATCACTGATAGTGGCGACACGCGGGTCCGACGTATACTAACGGACCGCGGCCGATTTAAAGGCTACCACCTAGCAAGTGTGGTGTCTGGCGGTGACGCCACAAATAAAACGGCAAAAAGTCACTCTGAGACCATCCCAGTTCGTCAACTCCCACTGTGCCACCTACGCATATTAGTTGAGCACTTCACAAATGTCCTGGCAAAAACTTCGACACACATTTTGTCTTGCTGCTGGCCTAGCACCTGAAGGCAAGCAGACACCATCTGAAGAGTGTCGAAGGGTTTGCCAAACCCTCAGGCGCTAGATGAGCCACGAACTGGCAAAGTTTCTGGCAGTTAATTTGTAACATGCTCAACCAAGGCGCGTGATGGCACCGAGCACTCACTGCTCAATGTTACAGCCTTCCGAGAACAAGCCGTAGGAGGGCGCGAGAAAGGAGATGTGCAAAAGCATATTAACCCTATGCTGCTTCGGATCACTTTCAGATTTCGTCGACTAGTTTTTAAGAGTCTCTAGTGATTTTTCAAGCTGTACACCAGAGCAAAAATTGCGGTTCACTACACTCCAAAGAGGTCAGATCATGTGTAAGGAGGTTGCAGCTGCATAATGTCCTTGGTGTAGGGTTCGGAAATCCACGGGGAGGCAGTAGTGGCGAGCGCTGATAAGAACTTCGTCCTGTTGCTCATCGCACTGCAGACTATCGTTTCCGACCGTGAAATGTGTGAGAACGTAGGCCCCAACGGAAGAGTTGGTTTCATTGACGCTCTTTAAGCTACCCCCGTGGTCTAGGAGTAGCGTCTTTGTTTCATAATCAAAACGTCTTCGGTCCCGGGTTCGATCCCCGCCACTCGCTAAATCTTGATAAATAATCAGCATTGGCGGCCGAAGACTTCCGGCATAAGAAATCAGCCTCATTCTGCCAACGGCCTTGTCAAAAGAGGGCGGAGGAGCGGATAGAGGTTCAGGCACTCTCTTGTCCTAGGGGTGGGAAATTGCCCCTAAAGGCGGAAGAATCAGCAATGATCAACGACATGAGGATGCAGAAGGCAATGGAAACCACTGCATTAAAGACACGTAACGTGTATCCACAGGACATGTGGCCTGTATTTGAAGAAGTGTCATGATGATCTCTCCATTGGCAAAAGATTCCGGAATAGTTCCCCATTCGGATATCCGGGAGGGGACTGCCAAGGGGGAGGTTACCATGAGAAAAAGATTGAATAATCAACGAAAGGATAACGTTCTACGAGTCGGGGCGTGGAATGTCAGAAGCTTGAACGTGGTAGGGAAACTAGAAAATCTGAAAAGGGAAATGCAAAGGCTCAATCTAGATATAGTAGGGGTCAGTGAAGTGAAGTTGAAGGAAGACAAGGATTTCTGGTCAGATGAGTGTCGGGTAATATCAACAGCAGCAGAAAATGGTATAACAGGTGTAGGATTCGTTATGAATAGGATGGTAGGGCGGAGGGTGTGTTACTGCGAACAGTTCAGTGACCGGGTTGTTCTAATCAGAATCGACAGCAGACCAACACCGACAACGATAGTTCAGGTATACATTCCGACGTCGCAAGCTGAAGATGAACAGATAGAGAAAGTGTATGAGGATATTGAAAGGGCAATGCAGTATGTAAATGGGGACGAAAATCTAATAGTCATGGGCGACTGGAATGCAGTTGTAGGGGAAGGAGTAGAAGAAAAGGTTACAGGAGAATATGGGCTTGTGACAAGGAACGAAAGAGGAGAAAGACTAATTGAGTTCTGTAACAAGTTTCAGCTGGTAATAGCGAATACCCTGTTCAAGAATCACAAGAGGAGGAGGTATACTTGGAAAAGGCCGGGAGATACGGGAAGATTTCAATTAGATTACATGACGAGCTACGTTTGAAGTTCTCTAACGCTATAGATACAACAATAAGGAATAGCGCAGTAGGCAGTACAGCTGAAGAGGAATGGACATCTCTAAAAAGGGCCATCACAGAAGTTGGGAAGGAAAACATAGGTACAAAGAAGGTAGCTGCGAAGAAACCATGGGTAACAGAAGAAATACTTCAGTTGATTGATGAAAGGAGGAAGTACAAACATGTTCCGGGAAAATCAGGAATACAGACATAAAAGTCGCTGAGGAATGAAATAAATAGGAAGTGCAGGGAAGCTAAGACGATATGGCTGCAGGAAAAATGTGAAGACATCGAAAAAGATATGGTTGTCGGAAGGACAGACTCAGCATACAGGAAAGTCAAAACAACCTTTGGTGACATTAAAAGCAACGGTGGTAACATTAAGAGTGCAACGGGAATTCCACTGTTAAATGCAGAGGAGAGAGCAGATAGGTGGAAAGAATACATTGAAAGCCTCTATGAGGGTGAAGATTTGTCTGATGTGATAGAAGAAGAAACAGGAGTCGATTTAGAAGAGATAGGGGATCCAGTATTAGAATCGGAATTTAAAAGAGCTATGGAGGACTTACGGTCAAATAAGGCGGAAGGGATAGATAACATTCCATCAGAATTTCTAAAATCATTGGAGGAAGTGGCAACAAAACGACTATTCACGTTGGTGTGTAGAATATATGAGTCTGGCGATATACCATCTGACTTTCGGAAAAGCATCATCCACACAATTCCGAAGACGGCAAGAGCTGACAAGTGCGAGAATTATCGCACAATCAGCTTAACAGTTCATGCATCGAAGCTGCTTACAAGAATAATATACAGAAGAATGGAAAAGAAAATTGAGAATGCGCTGGGTGACGATCAGTTTGGCTTTAGGAAAAGTAAAGGGACGAGAGAGGCAATTCTGACGTTACGGCTAATAATGGAAGCAAGACTAAAGGAAAATCAAGACACTTTCATAGGATTTGTCGACCTGGAAAAAGCGTTCGACAGTAAAATGGTGCAAGCTGTTCGAGATTCTGAAAAAAGTAGGGGTAAGCCATAGGGAGAGACGGGTCATATACAATATGTACAACAAACAAGAGGGAATAATAAGAGTGGACGATCAAAAACGAAGTGCTCGTATTAAGAAGGGTGTAAAACAAGCCTGTAGCCTTTCGCCCCTACTCTTCAATCTGTACATCGAGGAAGCAATGATGGAAATAAAAGAAAGGTTCAGGAGTGGAATTAAAATACAAGGTGAAAAGATATCAATGATACGATTCGCTGATGACATTGCTATCCTGAGTGAAAGTGAAGAAGAATTAAATGATATGCTGAACGGAATGAACAGTCTAATGAGTACACAGTATGGTTTGAGAGTAAATCGGAGAAACACGAAGGTAATGAGAAGTAGTAGAAATGAGAACAGCGAGAAACTTAACATCAGGATTGATGGTCACGAAGTCAATGAAGTTAAGGAATTCTGCTACCTAGGCAGTAAAATAACCAATGACGGATGGAGCAAGGAGAACATCAAAAGCAGACTCGCTATGGCAAAAAAGGCATTTCTGGCCAAGAGAAGTCTACTAATATCAAATACCGGCCTTAATTTGAGGAAGAACTTTCTGAGGATGTACGTCTGGAGTACAGCATTGTATGGTAGTGAAACATGGACTGTGGGAAAACCGGAACAGAAGAGAATCGAAGCATTTGAGATGTGGTGCTATAGACGAATGTCGAAAATTAGGTGGACTGATAAGGTAAGGAATGAGGAGGTTCTACGCAGAATCGGAGAGGAAAGGATTTTTTTTTTAGTTTGTGTCGACACCTTGGTGTTTGAAGCGTCACCAAGCCCGTGGGTGACGTCACAACAGCGCGCCACGCTTTAGCATCATTACAGATGACGTTGCAGGCAGGCATCTTCGAGACAAACTTCAAACTTATGCGTCGCAATGGGAGGCAGTTATGTGGTTGCGGAAAGGTAATCTTATAATTTCGACATGGAGAGTACTACCACCATCGTTACACAAAATCTGTAGAGCCAGTCTACATTAGTTCTACTTGCAGGTATACAGATTTTTGCAGCGTTGTTGGTGTGGTACTACTGCTTACATCAAATAGGTTGATGCCATATTTCTCGACTTCTGAAAGGCCTTCGACTCAGTTCCGCACTGTCGCATGCTACAAAAAGTGCTCGCTTACGGTATATCCGATGACATATGCGGTTGGATAGAAAGTTTTCTAACGGACAGGGTGCAGTATGTCGTCCTGAACTGGATGACTTCAACAGAAACAAGTGCAACTTCAGGTGTGCCCCAGGGCAGCGTAATAGGTCCTCTGCTTTATACGATTTACATAAACGATCTGATTGATGGTATTGACAGCGACCTTAGACTGTTTGCCGATGATGCTGTAGTCTACAGGAAAGTAATATCACACGAAAGTTGTGAATAAATCAATGAGGATTTGCGGAAAATAAATGCGTGGTGTAATGACTGGCAGTTATCTCTCAATATTAGTAAGTGTAACCTACTGCGTGTAACAAGGCGAAAATTCCCATTGACGTACGAGTACAAAATAAATGCCCAGTCTTTGGAAGCGGTAACGTCCGTCAAGTATCTGGGTGTGACTATTCGAAATGATCTCAAATGGAATGGTCAGAATACACAAGTAACGGGTAAGGCGAACCCTAGATTGCGGTTTATTTGTAGAATCCTGAAGTGATGCAGTCCTTCAACAAAGAAAATAGCTTACAATACGTTAGTTCGTTCAGTCTTGGAGTAGTGTTCGTCTGTATGGGACCCTTACCAGCTGAGTCTGATTCAAGAGATTGAGAAGGTCCAAAGAAGAGCGGCAAGATTCGTGACTGGTACATTTAGCCACCGCGAGAGCGTTATAAATCTCATAGAAAGTTTGAAGTGGAACACACTTGCAAATAGACGGCGCGCTAAACAGAAGGGGCTGCTCACTAAATTCCGAAATCCGATCTTCACCGAGGATGTAGAGCGTATATTATTACCACCAACTTTTAAATCGCGCAATGATCACGATTCAAAGATAAGGGAAATAAGAGCTCGTATTGAGGCGTTCAGACAGTCGTTTTTCCCTCGCGCGATCCGCGAGTGGAACAGAGGGGGGAATATGACTTTGGCGCGAATTGTGCCCTCCGCCACACACCGCTTGGTGGCTAGCGGAGTATACACGTAGATATGTAGAAGTTGTACAGGATGAGTTGAATGGATCGTTCGGACGAACGGAGTTCGGGATCGGCGGCGACGGATAGGTGCCATTAGCATATTGGAGTGTATTCACGGCGTGGGATGGTATAGGCGTATCATCTGTATCTAAAGACGGTTTGACGGCACAATGTCACATTTCTCATGCACAGAGACCACGTCATGGTGCAAGATGAGAAAGGCTAGAGTAGTCAAGGCGGTCCAGTTAATGACCAGTTTGAACACCAGGTTTTTCGTTTACCGCCTACCTTCTGTGGGGCTGGCATACAGACGAGGCGCTAAGGTGGGTGGTATTCGACACTCACTGTTCTTGTCTCTCATCGTCATCCACAAAACGAATAGGACTCTAAAACTCTACACGCCGTCATAATTCATCTACTCACGATATGCACACTCATGACACAAACACGTTTCGCGGAGGGAAGCTTTCAACACACTCTAAGAAATAATAGCATTAGCAATTATGCCGTCGAACCTACCCCACTGTGTCTTCTAGCCAACTTGCCATACAACTTTTTTTTAGCACAGTGACAGCTGCATTACGTTACGGAGGCAGTAAAGCGAGATGTAGCAGGGGCAGTGAAAGGAATAACTAGTCCTTCCACTGCGTTGATTACTTAGATCGCTAACAGTGCATATGGTTGCACTACTTGAATACTCGCTTTCGTCCGATTTGCATCCGTCGACGAGCAACTATTTCCGGTGGCGCGGAACACACGTTAGGATCGATCTCTATGTCAGTCGATTGGTACTATAACACCCCAATTACAGAAATCCTAATAACCAATCCTTTGTTGTAAAAGAAGTAGGAAAATTAGTCATCGTTATATTGACGGCAGCTACTGACGATAAAATTTACACTTGCGATAATCTGATCAACAAGAATGTCATCTGGTTCAAATGGCTCTGAGCACTATGGGACTTAACATCTGTGGTCATCAGTCCCCTAGAACTTAGAACTAATTAAACCTAACTAACCTAAGGACATCACACACATCCATGCCCGAGGCAGGATTCGAACCTGCGGCCGTAGCGGCCACGCGGTTACAGACTGAAGCGCCTTTAACCGCACGGCCACACCGGCCGGCCAATGTCATCTGGATAATAATATTTATCATGAAACAGTGACTGAATGAAAGAATACGATAGGATACACAACAAAAACATCAAAGAAAGAATTGCAAAATAATTAATAACGAAGATTATAGCCCAGATGGTAAATTGGCCGAAGATAACATTTACCATAGAAGAGAGCTGTAGCCGCATTGAAAAGGAAGTTCTATGTGACTACAATGTAACTCGGAAATGGAAATGTTAGCTTCAGTTACTATCTAGTCGCTCTCTAGTACTATTGCGATCGTAGCATGCATGTAAACGCTACTTGATTGTGTTAGCTAATAGGAAGTTTGAAAGTTTTTGTTATAGAGTGAAGCATTTTTCAGAAGTCATACTAAAGCAAAGTCATCTTTACCGTTAGCAAGATAACGGGATACGGAGATTCGCGACGAAGTTAAATCGTGTGAGATTTGTGATGGGACTTAGCCTTCGTGATACGAAATAAACACAAACATTCAAGGACATTGAAAAAGAAAGCTCGCCGACAGGAAAACAATCATTAGTCTCGAGCAGGTAACATACAAACGCAAACACGAAGAACGTACAGTTGCGCCGAGTTGTCAGAAGCTGTTGTCAACGACATGATTATTGATGCAAACGGAAGCAGTTTTCTGAGTGAGAAATCGGTGTGCGTGCTCCGTGTAGGGAGAATGAATTACAAGTAACAAGAAAATTGGGTTCAAACTTTAATTCTTCGTGTCGCCTACATAATTGAATAGACATTATCGTGTGCATTAGTGAAAATTAATTGACTATTAGAATATTATGAAGTGAAAGGTGAATTCATGGTTATTTAACAGTGTACAGTCATCGATTTGTCCCAAGATTACGACGCATTCTGAACATTGCTTAAGTATATGTTATCTCTGGAATTAAGTCGTGTAGTAATTGAACACGCGACGTAGCGACGTCTTGACAACGGAATAGCACTTTATTAACTAACATCCTCGCAATTCCACAATGTGGCCACGATTTAGATAATGAATCGAAAATTCAAGACTTTATATTACTAATATTCAACATAATAAACATAATAAAAAGAAGAACTACAGTTAGCCAGTTCGCGCAAGCTGAAAAGTCTGTCGCAGACTCACAACAAAAGAAAACCACGCGAGTAGTTTGTGTTTTCTTGCTAATTACAGGGTGGCGTTGTGGTGAGCGACGGGCGCCGTTCCACGCCACACCGACTGGGACAACCATCACCGCCGAGTCTTGTCAACTCTAAGCAGACGCAGACGCCACAGTACCATACGGGAACGGTTTCTTTTATAAGACCTCAAACCCTGCGTACAGATGTTTTGACGCATCGATATATCGAATTTTCGATACTTCTCCTGAGTGTTACAGAAGCTATCGATACAACGGAGATATAGTTCAGGGTCTTAGATATTTCAGATTTTTATTTGATCGAGAAAAGTGATTTTTATTCGAAAAATGTGTTACGTTTGACACAGGAAAATGCTGTTATATAAATTTCTTGTACAAACATGGAAGCTTACCTACAATCGTCCTCCTACATCTACATCTTACACAGATAAACTCCGCAAGCTACCGTAAGGTACCTGGTGGAGGGTACCCAGAACCACAACTAATTATTTCCTTTCCAGCTCCACTCGCAAATAGGGCGAGGGAAAAACGACTATCTATTTGCCTCCGCATGAGCCCTGATTTCTCGTATCTTATCTTCGTGGTCCTTACGCGCAGTTTATGTTGGTGGCTGTAGAGTCACTCGACAGTCAGCTTCAGATGCCAGTTCTCTAAATTTTCTCAATAGTGTTTCTCGAAAAGAACGTCGTCTTCCCTCCAGGGATTCTCATATGAGTTCAGAAGCATCCCCGTAACACCTACGTGTTGCTCGAACCTACCGGTAACAAATCTAGCAGCCCGCCTCTGAATTGCTTCGACGACTGCCTTCAATCCGATCTGGTATGGATCCCAAACACTCGAGGAGTACTCAAGGGAAGGTCACACCAGCCTCCTATATTCGGTCTCCCTTACACTGAGTCACTCTTTTCCCAAAATTCTCCCAATAAACCGAAATCGATCATTTGCCTTCTCAGGCACCATTCGCGATTGGAAAAGGGAAGGGGGGAAAATAATAATGAGAGAGGAAGTACTTTCTACCACACACCGTAAGGTGGCTAGCAGATTTAAGACGTAAATGTGAATGTAGGTTTCACGCTCTGAATCCGAAGAAGATACCTTTTCTGACAGCGCTACAACAAGATTTTTTAATAATTTTCAAAAGCCTTGGTAACGAATTTCACCCTTGAGACCAAACACAATGATTGAGTAAGTATTCGTCTGCTTCTGTTCTTAAAGCTCCTGTCAAAATCTTTCTGAAGTACATATTTCAAGCTAGCGGGGAAGTTTAACTTTGGAGACATCGTATTTTGTGCAATGGGGGACGCAGTTTTATAGGGGAATTGCCATACTATCTACGACATAGGTTTATCTTGACAATTCTCCCGTAAAACGTTCTAAATACGGTAGTAAGTTATTCACGTCTTTTGCATTTCACAACTCCATAGCAGTCAGAAGTCAATTTACAGCAGTACATGTCGCTTACCGTTTCGATCCACACGTTGTTATGAACAATCCTACTATTACGATTTTTGGACTTCGCACCGTATCTGTTTGGACTACCGTCACTAGCCCACGGCGACTTGCTTCACATTTCATTGAAGCGAGAGATTCGGACTGCGGGGTTTCTCCTAGCTTCTTCGAATGAACGACATTTTTAATTTAGTGACCACCCACTACACTTCAATATGCCGAATACTACGAACATTTTAAGTTAGTAGGCTTCCAAGGCTAGCGACAATTTGAATAAAATCATTTTGGGGGTTAGGTAGCGTTATTATAAGACTCTAATACAAGTATTCCACTGACGTCTCGACCGTCTTTGCACCGGTTAGTTGTAGTTCAAATGGTTCAAATGGCTCTGAGCACTATGGGACTTAACATCTATGGTCATCAGTCCCCTAGAACTTAGAACTACTTAAACCTAACTAACCTAAGGACAGCACACAACACCCAGCCATCACGAGGCAGAGAAAATCCCTGACCCCGCCGGGAATCGAACCCGGGAACCCGGGCGTGGGAAGCGAGAACGCTACCGCATGACCACGAGATGCGGGCGGTTAGTTGTAGTGACACGGCCAAACACCCAGAACAGTTTCACTCAAACAGCTACGAACATAGTTTGTGTGTCTATAAATGAACTAAACTCCATAAATTTTGACAACATAGTCAACGGAGAGCAGCGACCTAATTCTATATTTAAAAATGAACAGTCAAGATCGCAATAATATTTCTTTATTAAAGGGTTTCGGCTTATCTACAAGCCATCTTCAGAATTTTTTGGCCCTCTATGGCTGGTACGGGCGGCTCCTCAGATTTTTTGTGATACCACGATCGTACACTGTACGCTGTGTAAAAAAAAATCTGAAGATGCCCTGTAGATAATCCGAAACCTGTTAATAAAGAAATATTATTGCGATCTCGACTGTTCATTTTTAAATGTGCACAAAACTGCGCCCGAACATACTATGAAAGCCCAATGGTACCGACCGACGTCCGTGTCATCCTCAGCCCACAGGCGTCACTGGATGAGGATATGGAGGGGCATGTGGTCAGCACACCGCTCTCCCAGCCGTAGGTCAGTCTGCGAGACCGGAGCCGCTACAATTCAATCAAGTAACTCCTCACTTTGTCTCACAAGGGCTGAGTGCATCCCTCGTGCCAACAGCGCTCGGCAGACCGTGTTTGTGTATCTAGAGATGCAAAAAAGATTCTTATTATAAATAAAAGATATTGATAAAACTTCGTGGCTGATTAAAACTCTATGTTGACCAGGACTCGAACACACACTATCCCTTGAAAAAGTTTGCAGACTGATTTTACTCCTGGCCTACAAGCGACTTTAGCGTAGTTTCTTCAATGGCAGGGTGAACTAATAACTGTAAACAATGATTGAAACGAAAATTGCGAATAATTGTTTACTGGAAAAAATCATGATGGGTGAAGAAACTTGTTGCTCTCGGTGCGAACCCACCAAAGAACGACAGAGTGCTGAAATTCACGTGAATGGACAGCTATTTGACAACATGACCGAAATTCAAGCCAATATGACGCGCGACTTGAATAACATCCCATAAAGAAAGACTTTTCTGACAATTTCATGTGATTGTATGAACGTTTTCTGCGTCGTACCCACGTGGGTGAGGACTATGTTGAACATTTGAAGCCTTAAAAGCAGCATCTTAACTTTTCTGTGTTTTTAGGGTTCCCTACCTCAGTCAGTAAAAACGAGACCCTCATAGGATCACTTTGTCGTCCGTCTGACTGACAACCGACTGTTGAGAACCCTGTTTCTCAGGAATGGGTAGACAAATCAAGTTGAAATACATGTGACGCATTAACGTTTACGTTCCCTTGCCGGTGTCAAAAATTGAAGCACCTAAGTCAACGTAATCAAGAGATACGGCCATTTATCTCACATATTTTGATACTCGTAACCTCACTCATCAAAACCTATAGGGTACTTTTCGTTGACATAGAATCATGAAAGCAGCAAGGATTCGCAGTACAACTAATTACTGATTTGTAACTATGACACACGAAGAAATTGTTTTCGTTAGTTGCGATCTGACTGTCTGTTCGTCCATGTGTTAAGACCTTCTCAGCAATCGGTAGACGTATGAAGTTGAAATTTATGTCGCATACTAAGGTATATAGCTCCTTGGCGGTATAATAAATGTAAGCTTCTAAGTCAATGCAATCAAAAGATAGGGGCACTTATGTCACAATTTTTGATTCTCGCAAACCCACTCATCAAATCATATAGGGTACTTCCCATTGTTCTAAAATCGTGAAATTAGGCAAGAAACGAGGTTTCACAGTACAACTAAAGGAAAAATAATTTTTAATTATATCACACAAATCTTTTTGGTAATTTCTTTGTGACACTATTTGTCTGTCCGTTAACACCCGTTTCTGTCAGGAACGGTTTGACGTATCAAGTTGAGATTTACTCGTGTGTTACATTCTAAGAATCTACGGCCCCTTGGCAGTGTAGGAAATTTAACCTTCCAAGTGAATGCGGTCGAAAGATACGGCCATTTATGTCACATACTATGATATTCGCGAATTCACTCAACAAAACCTAAAGGGTACTTCCCTGTGACATAAATCATGAAATTTGGCAGGAAGCAAGGTTCCACAAACATGTAGAGAAACAAAATCCGAAAATTATTAAGTTGTTATTATATCACATGAAAAAATACTTTTTTGTCATTTGTTAACCGGCTATCTGTCCTTCCGTTAAGACACCTTTTCCTCAGGAATGAGTGGATGTATATCTTGCCTGTATCGATATTGATAACAGCTAAAAATCCTGGAGATTCTCGATTCCTGGGGTGGGTGAACTATCTGTATACGCAACTAAGTTTGTAAGGAACCCTCAGTGTGTAAGTCCTACAAGGTCTTATCCAGATTTTTATTTTTTTGTCATGCAGTCTTCAGTCTTTTTGGGCTGATGGGATGGGTCCTTTTCTTTTCGCGGGCAAGTGTTTTCTTTTTCTGTGAGGAGGTCTACTCTGGCAAGGCGTGCAAGTCTAGAAGGTAGAATTGCAGGTACTAGCGTAAGTCAAGCTGTGAGGGTGGGTCCAAAGTCGTGCTTGGGTAACTCAGTTGGTAGAGTACTTATCATCCTCATTTCCTGACCCGGAAACACCTTCTTGAGTACCAACAGCTATCTTTCCATACACACGGCTCTCTATCATATAATGTCACTTTTAGTGAATGGGAGCTTCGCTGTTCTTTGGCAGAGCGTCGAGATACGGCCCCTGGACCCAACAAAATCTACAACCAAATGCCGACAGCATGAAATACATCCTCAGGCTTTTCCATCCATTTTTCGGGAGGGATATTTCCATCTCAATGGCGGGAAGACATTATTATTCGTGTTCTGAAATCGGGAAAGGACACACATCTTTTAGCTGACTACAGGCCGGTCTCTCTGACGAGTGCGCTGTGCAAGTTATTCGAGCGAATGGTCAACCGCCGTCTTTGTTGGTGCCTTGAAGCAGGAGGGTATATATCACGATTCCAAAGTGGCTTTCGGGCTTTCCTGTTACCACAGGTCACCTGGTTGGTTTGGAATCCGCAGTACACGTTGCTTTCGCGCATAGCCAACATCTGATTCCTGAGTTCTTTGATCTACAAAAAGCAAACGATACCACCTGGCGACATCACGTCCAATCTACACTGTATGAGTGGGATTTCCGGGGAAGTTTAGCCATTTGTATGCATAATTTTCTATCTCTCCGACTTTTTCGCGTCCGGAGCTCTCAGCAATCAATAAGTACAGGAAACTGAAATCCCTTCGGGATCGATTCTGAGTGTAACGCTGTTCTCTATTGCCATCAATGGTATCGTTAATGTAGTGGGCCCTACAGCCTCTCCATCAGTGTACGTAGATGATCTTTGCCTGTATTATGCCTCTGCATCGGTGCGCACCACTGAGCGTCAGCTACAGGGAGGCTGTCTGGAGTGTCCATGACTGGGCTCTCAAACATCGCTATCCATTTTCTCTTGAAAAATCCGAGTTAAGCGTTTTTGACGACTGCAGACTGTGCATCCACACTCACAAATTCATCTTGATGACCAGTTATTTGAAGCGTTGAAACTTTTCAATTCTTAGACATTTTATTTGACAGCAAGCTAACTTGGCTGCCGCATGTCTGCCGGTTCAAGGCAATTTGCATGAAGAAGCTGAATGCGCTCTGTCTTTTTGATCACTCCTCGTGGGGCGCGAACTATGGATGTGTTGCCTACAGGTCGGCAGTACCGTCCGTACTGAGCTTGCTGGATCGTGTTCACCACACTGGCGTGCGGTTGGCAAAGGGCGTCTTCCGTAAGAGTCCCGTCAATAGCCTCCTGGCGGAAGTTGGTGTCCCTCCGCTGCGGGTTAGACGACAGCAGGTTCAGGCAAGTTACACAGTCACAGACTGGCAGATACCTACTCACCCATGTCAGTCAGCTCTGCTCCACGACCAACAGTTCACACTGCTCGCGCATCGCCCAAGACTGGGTAGACCAGCTGGGATCCGACTCGATACGCTACTGAAGGACCTCCAGCAGCCGCCGTTAGTCTGTGTTCTTAGAACTTTCCCTCGACGCCCCCGTGGTCTGAACCCTGACACGGATGGACTTCTTTTGTCGCCCCAAGAGAGATGCTGATCCTACGCCTGTTTCTTTCGATCCCCCACGATTATTTTAATATGGTATGCGTCTACACGGACCGATCGAAAGTCAATGACGGGATCGGTGACACTTCTGCACATGCAAGGAGAAGCACTCTCTGCTGAGCGCATGCAGTGTATATACTGCAGAGTTGCATGCGTCAAATCTCAGGCCACGATTCCATGAGTTACTCAAAAAGGCATAAACCTGTGCTAACGCCAACATCCAGGACCTGTTGGTTGACCTGTACAGCTCTGGACAAACAGTGATCTTCATCTGATCACCGAGTCACACATGCAGTCCAGGAAATGTACTGGCCGACCATCTAGCTGAAGACGCGACTACAGGACACCAACATGACGTCGAGATACGGGACATAGACTTACGGTTACAACTTCGACGCAATATTATTAGGCTCTGGAAATTGGAATGGCAGGCTACTAGGGCTCAAAAGAAGTTGCGAGCGATTAAAGAGTCCTCTAAAGTGTGGCATACATCTTTCCAGGCCTCTCGGAAAGATGCCATTGTACAGGATGTTTATAAACGAATGTCGGGGTTTTAACGCTTTATAATATTTGTTACATTAAACTTACAGTTATAAATGATATGTCAAATGAAAGAGCAACTCAAGCAGTTTTACCAAGAACCTTATAAATGTTCAATGTGAGCAGCATTTGTCACACGGCACACATCAACTCTACAGCTGGATAGGCCGCAAGGGGCCCAATGACAGGGCTTGCTTTGCATGGCCTTCACGTTCACCCGACCTAACGCCATGCGATTTTTTCCTTTGGGACCTCCGCTACCAGCAGTCCTCCCTGAACTAAGAAACCGGATTGAAACAGCTGTTGCTACCATCACTGAAGAAACACTTATCAACATGTTGGAAGAACTCTGCTGTACACTTGATCTGTACCGTGTGACAAATGGTACTCACATTGAACATTTAAAAGGTTTTGGTAAAACTGTCTGAGTTGCTCTTTCATTTGACGCATAATTTATAACTGTGGGTTTAATGTAATTCATTAATTTACAGACACCCTGTATTGCGCCAACTACGCATCGGCCACACGAGACTGTGACGGGAGCATCCTCCTCACTGCAGCCGCGGTAGTCTACTGATGATAGCGCACGTTCTTGTCGACTGCTCCCTGCGGGTCGATCTGCGGCGCGCTCTCAGCCTTGCTACCTCAGATACTTGTGGATGACGAGGCAGCCACTACCAAGGCGTTGCATTTCCTGAGGCAGAACGGGCTTTTACACTGTTGTGCAGGACGCTGCCATGATTGTCTCTGTTTTCTTTTACCTATGTGCTACAATTACTGTCACGCCCATTTAAACTCTTTGACTTGTTTGTATAAACTACTGGCCATTAAAATTGCTACACCAAGAAGAAATGCAGATGATAAAACGGGTATTCATTGGACAAATACACTCCTGGAAATGGAAAAAAGAACACATTGACACCGGTGTGTCAGACCCACCATACTTGCTCCGGACACTGCGAGAGAGCTGTACAAGCAATGATCACACGCACGGCACAGCGGACACACCAGGAACCGCGGTGTTGGCCGTCGAATGGCGCTAGCTGCGCAGCATTTGTGCACCGCCGCCGTCAGTGTCAGCCAGTTTGCCGTGGCATACGGAGCTCCATCGCAGTCTTTAACACTGGTAGCATGCCGCGACAGCGTGGACGTGAACCGTATGTGCAGTTGACGGACTTTGAGCGAGGGCGTATAGTGGGCATGCGGGAGGCCGGGTGGACGTACCGCCAAATTGCTCAACACGTGGAGCGTGAGGTCTCCACAGTACATCGATGTTGTCGCCAGTGGTCGGCGGAAGGTGCACGTGCCCGTCGACCTGGGACCGGACCGCAGCGACGCACGGATGCACGCCAAGACCGTAGGATCCTACGCAGTGCCGTAGGGGACCGCACCGCCACTTCCCAGCAAATTAGGGACACTGTTGCTCCTGGGATTTCGGCGAGGACTATTCGCAACCGTCTCCATGAAGCTAGGCTACGGTCCCGCACACCGTTAGGCCGTCTTCCGCTCACGCCCAAACATCGTGCAGCCCGCCTCCAGTGGTGTCGCGACAGGCGTGAATGGAGGGACGAATGGAGACGTGTCGTCTTCAGCGATGAGAGTCGCTTCTGCCTTGGTGCCAATGATGGTCGTAAGCGTGTTTGGCGCCATGCAGGTGAGCGCCACAATCAGGACTGCATACGACCGAGGCACACAGGGCCAACACCCGGCATCATGGTGTGGGAGCGATCTCCTACACTGGCCGTACACCACTGGTGATCGTCGAGGGGACACTGAATAGTGCACGGTACATCCAAACCGTCATCGAACCCATCGTTCTACCATTCCTAGACCGGCAAGGGAACTTGCTGTTCCAACAGGACAATGCACGTCCGCATGTATCCCGTGCCACCCAACGTGCTCTAGAAGGTGTAAGTCAACTACCCTGGCCAGCAAGATCTCCGGATCTGTCCCCCATTGAGCATGTTTGGGACTGGATGAAGCGTCGTCTCACGCGGTCTGCACGTCCAGCACGAACGCTGGTCCAACTGAGGCGCCAGGTGGAAATGGCCTGGCAACCCGTTCCACAGGACTACATCCAGCATCTCTACGATCGTCTCCATGGGAGAATAGCAGCCTGCATTGCTGCGAAAGGTGGATATACACTGTACTAGTGCCGACAGTGTGCATGCTCTGTTGCCTGTGTCTATGTGCCTGTGGTTCTGTCAGTGTGATCATGTGATGTATCTGACCCCAGGAATGTGTCAATAAAGTTTCCCCTTCCTGGGACAATGAATTCACGGTGTTCTTATTTCAATTTCCAGGAGTGTATATTATACTAGAACTGACACGTGATTACATTTTCACGCAATTTAGATGCATAGATTCTGAGAAATCAGTACTCAGAACAACCACCTCTGGCCGTAATAACGGCCTTCGTACGCCTGGGCATTGAGTCAAACATAGCTTGGATGGCGTGTACAGATACAGCTGCCCATGCAGCTTCAACACGATACCACAGTTCATCAAGAGTAGTGACTGGCGTATTGTAACGAGCCAGTTGCTCGGCCACCATTGACCAGTTGTTTTCAATTGGCGAGAGATCTGGAGAATGTGCTGGCCAAGACAGCAGTCGAACATTATCTGTAACCAGAAAGGCCCGTACAGGACCTGCAACATGCGGTCGTGCATTATCCTGCTGAAATGTAGGGTTTCGCAGGGATCGAATGAAGGATAGAGCCACAGGTCGTAACACATCGGAAATGTAACGTCCACTGTTCAAAGTGCCGTCATTGTGAACAAGAGGTGACTGAGACGTGTAACCAATGGCACCCCATACCATCACGCCGGGTGATACGCCAGTATGGCGACGACGAATACACGCTTCCAATGTGCGTTCACCGCGATGACCCCAAACACGGATGCGACCATCATGATGCTGTAAACAGAACCTGGATTCATCCGAAAAAAGGACGTTTTGCCATTCGTGCACCCAGGTTCGTCGTTGAGTACACCATCGCAAGCGCTCCTGTCTGTGATGCAGCGTCAAGGGTAACCGCAGCCGTGGTCTCCGAGCTGATAGTCCATGCTGATGCAAACGTCGTCGAACTGTTCGTGCAGATGGTTGTTGTCTTGCAAACGTCCCCATCTGTTGACTCAGGGACCGAGACTTGGCTGCATGATCCGTTACAGCCATGCAGATAAGATGCCTGTCATCTCGACTGCTACTGTTGCGAGGCCGTTGAGATGCAGCACGGCGTTCCGTATTACCCTCCTGAACCCACCGATTCCATATTCTACTAACAGTCATTAGCTCTCGAGGAACGCGAGCAGCAATGTCGCGATACGATAAACCGCAATCGCGATAGGCTACAATCCGACCTTTATCAAAATCGGAAACGTGATGGTACGCATTTCTCCTCCTTACACGAGGCATCAATTACAACAACGTTTCACCACGCAACGCCGGTCAACTGCTGTTTGTGTATGAGAAATCGGTTGGAAACTTTCCTCATGTCAGCACGTTGTAGATGTCACCACCGGCGCCATCCTTGTGTGGATGCACTGAAAAGCTAATCATTTGCATATCACAGCAGCTTCTTCCTGTCGGTTAAATTTCGCGTCTGTAGCACGTCATCTTCGTGGTGTAGCAATTTTAATGACCAGCTTTTTTCTTCGCTTGTTGCCATTGAACGTGTTTCTGACGTCATAGGGAAGGACTGCGGTCCAGTAGTTTAGTTCCTTTAAACACATAATCATCATTGCGAGGTGCCGGGGCTAGCAGTGTATTTAACACTAAATTCTTCTCAAATCTTCATATGGAAATGATGCTCTAAGCCCCCCTTCTCTAACTCCGACTTTTGCTGTTGCACATGGATTAAGAAGAAACGTGAACTGACTGTAATCGACCCTGCAAGTGGAGCAGAAAAGAGTTTGGCACCTGCAACATCTAATTGGATAGAAATTACTTAGGTAAAGGAAAGTTTCATTAACGTAGTGAGAAATGAAAGGGTTGCTCTACCGATTAACAGAATGAAAGTTCTGTCCAAAAAAACAATTTGAGTTATTATGACTAAACTCAAAATAATAAACAAAACACATGAAACATTTACAATACATAAAATTGTATACTCAAATAAATGCTGTGAAGGTGAAGTTGTCCATAAACTAGATTGTGACATTTATGGCCAAGTGGTATGTGGAGCCAATTCCTTGCATCTCAGATCTTAAGAGAAACACCCAGCCAACTCAACATTAATTGCTGCTACAGTAGTGAGAACTCAGACAATGAACACCCAAGACAGAACCACGTAAGAAAAGACAGGAACAGGCCCGTTCTGCTGAGCTCTGATTATCACAGAGCAAATTTCCTAATCTGCCGGTGCTGCGGACATACTTTACCAAATTGCCTTCTTAACTGCAAGGACACGGTCTGGCGTACCGGAAGCGATGGCTGGTTGCTTCGACGTCCCGTCGTGGTAATGGTTGGTTGGTTGTTTTGGGGAAAGAGACCAGACAGCGTGGTCATTGGTCTCATCGGATTAGGGAAGGAAGTCGGCCGTGCCCTTTCAGAGGAACCATCCCGGCATTTGCCTGGAGTGATTTAGGGAAATCACGGAAAACCTAAATCAGGATGGCCGGACGCGGGACTGAACCGTCGTCCTCCCGAATGCGAGTCCAGTGTCTAACCACTGCGCCACCTCGCTCGGTCGTGGTAATGATAATGTCGTGAGTATAGCCCAAAACAAATTATCCTGGTCTGGTTGTTCCAGACTAAAGACTTCCTATCAATACAAATGCGCCTCTGAGGGAAGGCAGGCTATCCAGAGCAGAGAGAGCTCAGTCTTGTAACCTACTCCGACCGAAAGGCGAGA
This sequence comes from Schistocerca americana, assembly GCF_021461395.2. Classification (NCBI taxonomy): domain Eukaryota; kingdom Metazoa; phylum Arthropoda; class Insecta; order Orthoptera; family Acrididae; genus Schistocerca; species Schistocerca americana. The sequence goes on along the minus strand of NC_060119.1, from coordinate 519,163,372 downwards.
GCCGACTCCCACAAGAGCACCCGTACAAACCGAACACAGAACATTCCCGCCCCCACGACAGTGGCCATGGTTAAACATTCAAATCAGCAACTCGAAAACCGGCGGAAAATTCCACTCTATTGCCGAAGCACTACCTTTCCATCAATGGAGATTCTTGGCGCCAATTTCTGCGCCGATGTTGCTACGTCACGGAGCTATGCCCTGAGCAAGCCAATCACAGTTACGATTTTGCAGAAAACGCGGGAATTTACCCGCCAAGACTGCCTGGGAACACAAGTCATTCCCACACCTCGCTGGTAGCCCGCCAGAAACGGTTTCACTAAGTTTCATGCGAAGTAACGGAATGCCTAGCCCAGCCGCCCCTTCCGGCCCATCTGGGCGTGTCGCCCCCGCTCTTATGACAATGTCGGCGTCTGGAAAGCATCCACTCGACTCCCTCACACCCGTCGGCTTAACCCTTTCAAGCTCAGCAAAACTCGCCTGTCACAGGACCACCTGGGTGACGAGAGACGCTGCGTGGGAAGTCCGCTTGTGAAGGAATAGCAACTTTTCACCACATGCAATCAGAGAGGAAAATCAAATTACTCAGAGTAAGATAGAAATATGAGCGGTGGCTCATGCCACCTCTCATCATCAGTATTTGCCCACGATAGATAAAGGTTTTACGTTTGAGACCCAGTCCAGTATACAGCTTTAATCTACGCTGCAGAGTGAAAACTCATTCTGGCAGATCACTTTATATACATGTGTGTGTGTGTGTGTGTGTGTGTGTGGTGTCACGCCTGTTCTTTCAGACATGTCTGAAAGAAGGAACACCACATACACACAAATATATATAATTAAGGTGAGGACAACGATTGATCACTTCAGTGTGGATGCTAACCACACTCTAACAAGAATCAGCGAAATGCCACTAGTAATGAGGATACTTGGCAATGAGCACAACATTAGTAGTGCGTGGACAGGCTGAGAATTTGATCTGACAGGAGGCGCACTATGTAGTCCGTTCACTAGTGCTGACCACTGTGTCTGGATGGCGCAGTGGTCAGTGCATCTGTCTAATAAGCAGGAGATCCGGGTTTGAATTCCTGTCGCGCACAAATTTTCAAGTCTCCCAATCGATTTACATCAATGTTCACTGGCAGCTAATGTCATTAATTCCTCTGTGTCTTTACTTTTCTGTATCCGTTAATTTTTATTGGTTTTAAAACTCTGCGAGCGGTTATTTCGAACGTAGGAATGCATACAGTTCCAGGAGAAACGTGTATGATTGCAGTTATCCCAAAAACGTAGGTGGTGCACGGACTTTGTGCCTCGCGGAATGTCGGCGCTGTTGTCAATAACTTAAGGTGAGCCGTTGCTGCTGATACGATCGCAAGCGAGGACGGAGACGCAGCTCCGTCCTGTGGGGCGCTCTCGGACACGGCAACACACGACGGGGACACGTTCCCCGCAGCAGACATGCGCGGCAGGTCGAGTCCCGCGGCTACTGCATTAGTCATTTCCCGCGGCGCGCAGCGGTGCACTACACGCAGACACGCACGAGGTGCGTCCGCAGATGCAGATGGTATCGGCCGCGCCGCCAGACAAGCGAGGGCAACGTATCGCGAGGCCGGAGGATGTGCCGATGAAAGCCCGCCGGCGAAGGCAGAGGTGCGGAGAAAGAGGAGGATAGCGGACAAAGGGGCAGACGATACAGTCTCCGGGGGATTAAAAAGCGTTGCACCGTAGCGAACGGCCGGGCGCTAGACGAGGAGAAGCACAGGAGGAGGAGCAGGAGGAGAAGGAGGAGGAGGAGGCGTAATAAAACAAAATAAAAAGATGTGTTATGCGAAAAACCAGACCGGTTAGTTGACGCACGGCGCGGCGTGGAGGGGCGGCGCGCCGGCAGAGGTGACAAACTGCAGTGCGCCGCGAGCGGCCGCCGGCTCCGCACGGCGCCGGCCTCCAGCGTCTCCGCCGCCGCCGTACCCAGGCACTCCACCACCACCACCGCCACCGCCACCAACGGCACCGACGACAGCGGCAGCGGCAGCTAGCGACAGGTGAGTGCGCTGCGCCTTCAGCCTCCCGGGCTCCGGCGGCCGCGGGCAGTTCCGTGCAGAAGAGCAGCGGCTTCCTCGCAGCAGGCGAGGGCGACGTCTGCAGCAGGAGGTGGGGGGGGGGAGGAGGGGAGGGGTGGAGGGCGCGTGGTGGGGGGCCGCGGGCGAAGCGACGGCGGCTGCTGCCGGCTGAGGCCCGTATCGTCACGGCCGGACCCAATGCTACGCCGATTCGCCCCCTGGTTCCAGCAGCCGCGCAGCAACGACGTCGTTAAAAACGGCGTTCCGCCGAGTGCTGAGCTGCTACTCTAGGCGAACAGAAGAGGCTGCGGAGCGCGGAACTTTTTTTTTTCGTTTCAAGTCAGTTTAACTGAATGTTCTGGCAGAATATGATAATGATATTAAACAGAAAACGCTTTCTAATGTAATTTTTGAGAACATTTCTCGTACAGAACCATCGTCTAGTTAAAACTAGTATAAAAATGGATTACACGCAGTCCCGACCACAATAAAACATTTATTTAGAATGGTTACTGGTTTCAGTCTTAATGCGACCACCTTCAGACCCTTTATACCACGATGGTAGGCGGTGGAGATGAACAGGGTTCGTGTTATGACTCCACAAACATCAAACGCTGAAAGCAGTTCCCGTTTGTGGACTCATAATTCGTGCTTCGTTCACCGCCACAGCCTACCATCATACTATAAAGGCTCTGAAGATGGCCACATTCTGACCGAAACCTGGAACCATGCTAAAGAAATGTTTTATTGTAGTCTAGATTGCGTTAAATGCATTTTTAAACTACCGGGTGATCAAACAGTCAGTATAAATTTGAAAACTGAATAAATCACGGAATAATGTAGATAGAGAGGTACAAACTGACACACATGCTTGGAATGACATGGGGTTTTATTAGAACCAAAAAAAATACAAACGTTGAAATATGTCCGACAGATGGGGCTTCATCTGATCAGAATAGCAATAATTAGCATAACAAACTAAGACAAAGCAAAGATGATGTTCTTTACAGGAAATGCTCAATATGTCCATCATCATTCCTCAACAATAGCTGTAGTCGAGGAATAATGTTGCGAACAGCACTGTAAAGCATGTCCGGAGTTATGGTGAGGCATTGGCGTCGGATGTTGTCTTTCAGCATCCCTAGAGATGTCGGTCGATCACGATACACTTGCGACTTAAGGTAACCCCAAAGCCAATAATCGCACGGACTGAGGTCTGGAGACTTGGGAGGCCAAGCATGACGAAAGAGGCGGCTGAGCACACGATCATCACCAAACCACGCGCGCAAGAGATCTTTCATGCGTCTAGCAATACCGGGTATATTTTTTTTTTTGGTTCTAATAACACCCCATGTCATTCCAAGCACGTGTGTCAATTTTTACCTTCCTGTCTATATTATTCCGTGGATTATTAAGTTTTCAAATTTTTACTGACTTTTTGATCACCCGGTACTTTCTAATGTTTGGAAATATTATGTTGTTTTCTTCACAAACCTGCTTTCGACTTGTTAGGCCATCTTCAGGTGACAACTGACTGTCACAAATACAGATAAAATAATGTGCAATTTGCACAGATGTCATTTAAGCAGAAGACAGAAACTTGATGAGATACATGACGAAAAATGTAATACCTTTGTATGTGAAAATGTCATTGTATTTGTATTTTTGTGTAAATAATATCTGTATACGTTGCACATCATTTTATCTATGCTTATGACATTCGGTTGTTACTTCAAGCCGCTACGTGGCGAAATAAATGTAATATATATCGTCACGAAGCGGCTTCAGGTGACAACTAAACACAGATAAAATGATGTGCGACTTAAACTTCCTGATTTCCTGCTAAATATAACATTGTATTTCCTTTATTACAATGATATAGATTTTTCGTAGATTATGTTACGTAGATAATAGCACATGAAACAGTTTTACTATTACTTGTCGTCTTTTAAAATATTCTTATGTACAACATGAAAGCACAGACATAACTGCAGTCGTAATATATTAAATTAGAATAATAAAATCAGTCATATTCTATATGGGCGGATACAATTTATTTAAAAAAGTAAGTACTTCTTCATAATGAAGGAAATAAGTTGCTCTACTATATGAATGCTGATGACAGAAGTATTCTTTAATACTACAAGAATTCTCGCTATTAGCATTTCTTGTAAACATGAGGGACTTCAACATCCTTTTTTTATTCCCTTTGATAGTTCACTAAACACATTTTTTAGCTGATAAATATTTTTTAATCCAAGCATTTGTACGTATTTCTGTAGAAAAATCGCCTATATATTTTGTTCCACAGCTATGGTCTAGATGCGCCTTCACAGAACACCAAAAGTAAGTGAAAGTACTCGCATACTGAGGCAATAAGTGTAGGGGGGCAGATGCAGGAATCCTAAATCCCCGTTGTAGGTGGGGTCCTAGAGCAGGTCGCTTGCCTTCCTCTGACCTACTATCTGACCATGATATTAGCGCCCCTTGTCCGCCATGGCTGTTATCGGAAATTCGCCGTGACGTTACATAAAAAGTATAGTGGTGACTAAGGAAAACGCATGGCTCTGTGAATGATTTCAAGACGGTTGTGTATATAGTACGATTAGGGACTTTATGTCACCATGTTTCCTCCCCTTGCCGGCCAAATACCTGCAGTGAAAATGTTCCATCACCAGGATTCGAACCGGCTTACCTGTAAGTCCAGTGCGCAGGCATGCATTAACAACATCGACTGCGAAGGCGTTTTCTGGAAACACATACTTAGGTTCATGATATCGTCATGATTTTTAGTTCCTTGAAAAAATTCTTGAATGAGTCTCTGTGTATTATGCTTACTGCGCTCTTTCGAATTTTCAATGAGTGTTTAGCCAGACTGGTATTCCCCCAAAACGTGGTGCCATGTCTTAATATGCTCTACGGAGAAGCGGGAACATAACACTGACCGCAGATGCAAGAATTTGGAAAAATTTGCTACAATGCACATAAATCGTAACAATAGCGTATCAATGATCTACCTTTAAATATGACAGATAGTAAATAAATTCTTCTCTTCGCAGGTGGCGCTAGCGTTATTGTCAAAGACGTGGGACGTAATACAAATGATACAGCAAATAGGATAGTCAGTAACATCAGGACGTAGCTTTTAGAGAACAGATTAACGCTTAGTTGTAACAAAACACAATATATACGGTTTTTGTCACAGAACTCTTGCGAATGATACTTTTATTGTCCCATTGTGGTCAAATACTTAGTAAAGTCGAACGTCTTAAATTCTTAGGATTTAGAACAGATGGAAAAGGCTTTCTTGCAAGTATCACGTTCAAGATCTTGTGCAGAAAATGAATGCTGCTATCTTCACTATAAAACTGATCTGCACTGACACTGAAAAGTGAAGGCTTATTTACTTTGCTTACTTTCAGTCTGTTGTCTCGTATGGTGGCATCCTTTGGGGCAACTCTGTGCACTCGCCAAGAACATTCTTACCCCAGAAAAGGGCGGTCAGACTGATCTGCGTTGTCAGTTCGCGAAGTTCGTGTAGGTTGTTGTCCGGGTGTCTCGTAATCCGAACTTTGCAATCTGTGTACATGTATTCCTTCATGGGATTTGTTGTTGATAATATTGACTCATTCTGAAGAATCTGTGACATTCATTCAGTGAACACAAGGTGGAAAAACGATATGCACTTCGATAACACTTCCTTACGCATTGTACACAAACTTGTGCACTATTCACTAGGTTTTATTTTCAACAGGCTTCCAGAAGAACTGAAAAAACTGAATGGTAACCTCCAGTTATTCAAATCCAAGATGAAAATTTTTCTTCTGTACACTCCTCTCTACTGGAGTCCCTCGCAGTAGTTGAGAACTTTTTTTGTATAATCTGTAAATTATTCGTATAGTTTCTGTTTCTCGTCTTTTATTAATTTTTATTTATTTTTTATATGTTCTGAACAGTATACTGTTAACTATGTATTCACTCGTTCAAGACCAAGGAACTTTGGCGCGCTTGATTCCATGAACATAATAGAAAAATAAATAGATATACCGATTACCTTGGTACATAATTCTATTGAAATCGTCCATCTTTTACAAATCTGCGATCGATTGTGATTACTCAATCCATTCCTAATCTATTGCTTCAGATAGAACCTCCTTTGTAAACTACAACCCAAAATTTTGTGTAATAAAATCCGGTACTGAAGTAACATAACAGACACTTCCGACATAAAATGCTTGAAATTATCCGTCTCTTTTAATATAGATATTTTTACATATATTTTCTTTATCAACTTTCTGTGTGTGGCTAGAGTATAGGTATTTGATTTGTCTTTTACAAATTGTCCCCATCTTTACTGAAATGTACTAATAGAACCACCTATTATTCGCAGTGACATAACAGGTTTTGTTGGGAGGTAGCTTCCATAAACTTATCTTGCGAATGATATTGCAGTGCCTGTGTAATTTTGTTTACGATGCAAAATTCCTTTGCAGATGCATGCATGTCCAAAGGAACAGGCACTGCGGCGACCACAGCCATTACGAAACACACGAAATGAATTCGCAATTGCGAGTAAGGACAACTATCAGCTGTAGAATGGAATGACGACAGTGAAAATTTGTGCCGGACCGGGACTCGAAGCCAGATTTCCCCTCTTATCCGAGCGGAAAGTTGATGGTAGTCCTTTTTCACAATTGCGAATTTGTTTGATACATTATCTTACAAAACCTGATCCTGATATGACAACACTTTTTAGAAAAGCCTTTTGAAGCGACACATTTCAACCGAAGCCTAAGGTCGAAATGCTTTGATTCTGCTATCTAGTTTGTCTTAAAATTCGATGTTTTCATTACTATTGATTAACTCAGACATCGATAAAGATACTTGGATAATTTATGTAATACTTTGCGTAGGAAAAATCCAGTTTTAGAGTCATAATTCTCTGATAAATGCAGTCATTTGATATACATCACTTTAACATTAAGAATGATTTTTATTTTGGCGTTTGTCTAATGAATTTTGTTTTTTCTGCGTTTTAGCCCTTCCACGATATTTCAATCTGGTCTCATCAACGTATTATCAACATGATTTGCATGCGAAAAGAACTTACAATTTTTGTGGGATTTCCAGTGTCATTTGGTTGCTCTGAATTATCTTTGTAATAGGCCTTCAGTACAGCTTAAAATTATATTATACTTAATTTGAGTCATTAGACACATCGTAATTCTGACGTAGGGTTTGTCTGACGCCTTAGCAAAGGTGTCACAAGCCACTACAACAGGAGCTGAAGATGTGCGTTTGGGCCCTAATGGCAGTTTTGGGGACAGCCTTGGCACGCTATTGACGGATGTAGCAAGCAGAAACTTTGGCAACTACACACAGTTTGTTTTCAAAACTGCGCTGTACTGGCTCTGGCTAGGGTGACCTTGGCAACACTGAGGCAGGGAGACATTTCAGTGCATTGTACTCGTGTTGTTGTATTTATACTGAGCATTAATAAACAAGCATTATTGGAATTTCTTTTTTAAGGTGCGGGCATTCGTGACCACGGTCATTGAAGGTAAAATCTTCCAGGTTGTTCCTCTTTTATTTCTTCCACACTATGGATCTTTCGACCCCTCTACTGGGATCTTGTCCAGGATCTTGTGGTGTTCACGGTTAGGTAAACGCTGTCAGAGGCCAGTGTAACAAATAACCGTGAACGTCACAAGATCCTGAACAAGATCCCAGTAGAGCGATTGGAAGTTCGATCGTGTAGAAGAAACATGTCGCGGCTTAACTAACTACACCGTACAGTCACATTAATGTGACCACCGCCTATGTTCGAAGTGAACGTGTGATAACCACTCCCAGACAGCAATAGTGTGGAGGATATACAGGGTGTTACAAAAAGGTACGGCCAGACTTTCAGGAAACATTCCTCACACACAAAGAAAGAAAATATGTTATGTTGACATGTGTCCGGAAGCGCTTACTTTCCATGTTAGAGCTCATTTTATTACTTCTCTTCAAATCACATTAATCATGGAATGGAAACACACAGCAACAGAACGTACCAGCGTGACTTCAAACACTTTTGTTATAGGAAATGTTCAAAATGTCTTCCGTTAGCGAGGATACATGCATCCACCCTCCCTCGCATGGAATCCCTGATGCGCTGATGCAGCCCTGGAGAATGGCGTATTGTATCACAGCCGTCCACAATACGAGCACGAAGAGTCTCTACATTTGGTACCGGGGTTGCGTAGACAAGAGCTTTCAAATGCCCCCATAAATGAAAGTCAAGAGGGTTGAGATCAGCAGAGCGTGGAGGCCATGGAATTGGTCCGCCTCTACCAATCCATCGGTCACCGAATCTGTTGTTGAGAAGCGTACGACCACTTCGACTGAAATGTGCAGGAGCTCCATCGTGCATGAACCACATGTTTTGTCGTACTTGTAAAGGCACATGTTCTAGCAGCACAGGTAGAGTATCCCGTATGAAATCATGATAACGTGCTCCATTGAGCGTAGGTGGAAGAACATGGGGCCCAATCAAGACATCACCAACAATGCCTGCCCAAACGTTCACAGAAAATCTGTGTGGATGACGTGACGACAACATTACCTTCCTTCAATTGGGCCAACTGGCGGCGAATCGAGGAAGTACAGTACATACTGACGAAACTAAAATGAGCTCTAACATGGAAATTAAGTGTTTCCGGACACATGTCCACGTAAGATCTTTTCTTTATTTGTGTGTGAGGAATGTTTCCTGAAAGTTTGGCCGTACCTTTTTGTAACACCCTGTATAAAGCGAGTCGGGAAAAATTGGAAAACAGTGCAGTCGTTGTTGTAATGCGGAAACCGAGTGATTTATCTGACGTCCAAAGGAGCACGACCATTAGCTTTCGAGCCAAGGGTGGAAGCATTTTGAAATGGATACGTTTCTAAACTCTTCGCTTGCCGTGGCGTCAAAATATGCAGTGCATGGCAAAATGGCGCTATCTAAAACCGGGGCCGAGGCGGTTCTGATGCACCACGGACCATAGATGACAGGGGTGAAAGACGGCTGCGGAGTTGCGTATAGACGAGTACATGTGCAACTGTTAAGCAACTGACCGCCCAGATAAACCAAGGGTCTACCAACAGTGTTTTCTCACCGTCGTTTAGCGAACGTTGCTCCGTATAGGTGTCCGCACCTGGTTCATGCGCCCATGCCGACTACACGAAGGCCAGGATTTGCACGCTGGATGCCCTCTGAGAGGCAACAGGCGACCTTTTCAGATGAATCACGTCTTCTGCTCTCTTGGACAGATGGCCGTCGGCGTGTAAGCTACCAAAGGTCCGTAATCAAATATCCTGCAACAATAGTTGGAAGTGTCCACGTCGGGGGCAATCCCTGCGTGATCTCGTCATTCTGGAAGGCCCAATGGATCTACACAAGTATGTATCTACCATTGGGGACCCTGTCCACCCCTAAATGTAGTTTGTTTTTCCTGACCATGATGTCTTTTACCAGCAGGACACTGCGACGTATTACGAAGCAAGCAGTGAACGTGTGTGTGGTTTGAAGAGTATCAGTATGAGTTTACTGTACTCCCCTGACCACTAAACATCCCAGATTTAAACTCAATCGAAAAGCTGCGTGACCCCCTCTAGTGGGCCGTTCGCACCATGCGTCCTCAACCGAGAAATCTAGCGAAGCTCGCCATGGCACTCGAGTCGGCGTGGCTCCACATCCCTGTCGGCACCTTCCACAAGGCCATTGACTCTCTTCCTGCAAGTCTCATGCTGCATGAGGTAATTATTCAGGTTTTTGACAAGCGGTCACATTAATGTGACTGGACAATGTAAAACATTTTACTGAGGCTTAACGCATACAGTCGCTACACTGCTGCTCAGGTTTGTTATACGCTGGGACAGCAACACGCCAGGTGGACAGTAAACTACACAGTTGAAAGCTATACCCGACGAATGCAAGTAGCATCATTTATACATATTTCTAACAGGGTTTGTACAAAAGGGAGAGTATGTAACGCCATAATTTTGTCAATGTATAGATTTCCGAAGTACCATAACAGGTATGTAACAGGACTAGCTACAATTTCCTTGTAACCTACATACATTTATTGAAAAATAACGTTTCTTTTGAAGTACAAGATATACAATACTGGCCATTAAAATTGCTACACCAAGAAGAAATGCAGATGATAAAACGGGTATTCATTGGACAAATATATTTTACTAGAACTGACATGTGATTACATTTTCACGCAATTTGGATCATAGATCCTGAGAAATCAGTACCCAGAACAACCACCTCTGGCCGTAATAACGGCCTTCATACGCCTGGGCATTGAGTCAAACAGAGCTTGGATGGCGTGTACAGGTACAGTTGCCCATGCAGCTTCAACACGATACCACAGTTCATCAAGAGTAGTGACTGGCGTATTGTGCCGAGCCAGTTGCTCGGCCACCATTGAGCAGACGTTTTCAATTGGTGAGAGATCAGGAGAATGGGCTGGCCAGGGCAGCACTCGAACATTTTCTGTATCCAGAAAGGCCCGTACAGGATCTGCAACATGCGGTTTGTGCAATATCCTGCTGAAATGTAGGGTTTCGCAGAGATCGAATGAAGGGTAGAGCCACGGGTCGTAACACATCGGAAATGTAACGTCCACTGATCAAAGTGCCGTCAATGCGAACAAGAGGTGACCGAGACTTGTAACCAATGGCACACCATACCATCACGCAGGATGATAAGCCAGTATGGCGATGACGAATACACGCTTCCAATGTGCGTTCACCGCGATGTCGCCAAACACGGATGCGATCATCATGATGCTGTAAACAGAAGCTGGATTCATCCGAAAAAAGGACGTTTTGCCATTCGTGCACCCAGGTTCGTCGTTGAGTACACCTGTCTGTGATGCAGCGTCAAGGGTAACCGCAGTCATGGTCTCCGAGCTGATAGTCTATGCTGCTGCAAACGTCGTCGAACTGTTCGTGCAGATGGTTGTTGTCTTGCAAACGTCCCCATCTGTTGACTCAGGGATCGAGACGTGTCTATACGATCCGTTACAGCCATGCGGATAAGATGCCTGTCATCTCGTCTGCTAGTGGTACGAGGCCGTTGGGATCCAGCACTGCGTTCCGTATTACCCTCCTGAACCCACCGATTCCATATTCTGCTAACAGTCATTGGCTCTCGAGGAACGGGAGCAGCAATGTCGCGATACGATAAACCGCAATCGCGATAGGCTACAATCCGACCTTTATCAAAGTCGGAAACGTGATGGTACGCATTTCTCCTCCTTACACGAGGCATCACAACAACGTTTCACCAGGCAATGCCGGTCAACTGCTCTTTGTGTATGAGAAATCGGTTGGAAACATTCCTCATGTCAGCATATTGTAGGTATCGCCACCGGCGCCAACCTTGTGTGAATGCTCTGAAAAGCTAATCATTTGCATATCACAGCATCTTCTTCCTGTCGTTAAATTTCGGGTCTGTAGCACGTCATCTTCGTGGTGTAGCAATTTCTAATGGCCAGTAGTGTATCTGGTAAACATCAAAAGTCATGATGAATTGCAGAAAGAGTATATTTATACAATAACGCAAAGTTTCATCTACAACACCTAGAAAGAAACCAGTGCATGGAATGCAGTACGTACATTACTTAGCGTTGCAGATAAGCCACTATATCTGTAGGTGAAGAGAAAACTACCAGCAGGTTTGACAATCAAACGACAAAAAGAATCAAACTGTCTCCAGACTCAAAAGAAACTAATTCTACTATTACTGTTTCCACATCAGAGCCATACACATTACAATATTTCAACATCGAGGTCTTAGAGAAAGAAATTATTACAGACAGTACGTATTCGTGAATTGATATGTTGATTGAAGTGTATCGATGAGCAAATATTTTAGACTTTGTGCTAAATGTTAGTGTATCATGAAAGTGCTAATCATTAATACCAGTCAGGAACAGAAATACGAGGGTTGTCCAGAAAGTATGTTCCGATGGGTCGCGAAATGGAAACCACTGGGAAAATCCGGTAAAGCTTTGCACAGATGTGTTGGGCAGTGTCTCTAGTATGCCCGTCGATCGTGTCGCGTCGCTCTTTTCAGTTTTTAGTGAACAGTGAACAAGCAAAGATGCGTAGGGAATAGCGTCTCCCGCCAAGTATGAGGGCCTGGTTAGAGATTTCGCCTGTGCCATGCAGCCCAAATAACACAACTATCGAACAGTTCCTTCTTCGTGCCAATTCTCGGTCGCACACTGCAGGGGTAATGAAAACGCTCCTGCAGCGTTCCGATGAGAAGTGTTTGATCACCCACAATACTGTCCGTAATTGGCTGCCCCTCAGTCCCATCTCTGTTCACAAGAGCCGCTGGCTATGAAAACAAAATTTTTCCACAGACAACGAGCTGCAGACCAGTGCAGATAACTGGCAGAGAGCACAGGTGGCTGCTTTCTATGACGATGATATCGGAAAGTTGATACAACACTACGACAAAACTCGACATTACTCGAAGTTGGAGCGGCGACTATGCAGGTAAGTAGGTGGAAGATGTACCTTACTGTTGCAAATAAAACATTTCTGGTTTTCACTGTGGTTTCCATTTCGCGACCGATCGGTACTTACTTTCTGGACAACCGTCGTATACGCCTCTTATGGATGAAATGTTGAATATTCTCTTGCTTTCCGTGTGATAAGCTGCACTCACATGCAGTTTCGAGAGTATTTCTTCATGAAGATATTGGACCTTATGTCATTTTATGCATGAGTTTCGGCTTTGTTTAAATTTGTTTCACGATTGTTCAGATCACTAATATTTTACTACCACTCGAGACACAAAAAATGAGTATTTCGTAAATTACGTAGAAAAAGAATTGAAAAGTAACATTTATCTTATGGCGGATATGACGCTAAGTGATGAATGGCTTTCTTGGCGCTAGGGGTGCGAGTGTTTCTTCAACTGTCAGAGGGTACCAACTTTCACAGATGAGAGTTTCACTACTACTACGCAGGAAACGTTCAGGGGTGATAGTATTTACGAAAACATGAAAAGAAGTCCGTAAATATGGGTCTAAATCTCATACCATAAGAGGTATGGGCAATTGTTGACTAGAAGAGATGTGTCTCACATGAGCGAACCTGAAAATGTGCTCATAGCTCTTAAGGTACGCATTTTAAAGCCTATGTTTAGTAGAAATTTTTTTCTTGTGTTGGCCCATACTGCCACATTTTGAAGTTGCTACCCTAAAACCTTAGCAACAATAGCATCAGTACATGTACTCCACTGTCAGAGGTATCAGAACGATTATCTCTTACAGCTTTTGACTCGGTCGTTTCTGGACGATGGTCCCTTAACACACATTGATACATGTACCCTACTCCATCACCTCTGAAAGTTTGTAACATCATCACTACACGATTAGTATGTAACCTCCAACAGTTTATTTCCGTAACCTCGCAATAAAAACGTGACTAACCTCTCAAAAAATGGTTCAAATGTCTCTGAGCACTATGAGACTTAACTCCTGAGGTCATCAGTCGCCTAGAACTTAGAACTAATTAAGCCTAACTAACCTAAGGACATCACACACACCCATGCCCGAGGCAGGATTCGAACCTGCGACCTAGCGGTCGCTCGGCTCCAGACTGTAGCTCCTAGAATCACACGGCCACTCCGGCCGGCTTCCCTTGAGTATTCCTCGAGTGTTTGTGGCTCACTTATAACCTTTCAATAATTAACTGACTGTGAATCTAAACTGGTAAATCTGGACGTCAGCAATGCTGCGCCATGGTCCTGAAAAGTCATTCTGAATAAACTGAAAATTCTTACCTCAACTATGTCGCCTGATTACGCGTATATTTCTGCTCCTATAAGAAATTTTTCTGGCACAGCCCAGTGCAATGCTGGTCGCTATTGTCATGTATAAAAAGAGACAACTGATTTTTCTTTACTATAATCGGAATGATTATGAAATTGGTAAAATCTTTAAATTCAGATGAATGATGGTCAAAAGTTTATTTTATAAGGAAGATTATTATTAAAAGATTTTTTAAAAACATTTACATGGAACTTGATATAACAATAGTACAAAATCAGTTGTTACAAATTACATATACGCGCGGCTATAAATAGTAATTTTTGGTTTTACCTTAGACCACATCGGTCAGGAATCGCCACCGCTCTCCACGACCGGCCCCCGCAATTCCTTACAAGACACAAGTGCTCTCTGTGAGCTATACAACTAGACAACTGCTCTCTAAGAGCGAACTGACCCAACCGCTCGACTACGAGCTACTACTACTACTGCCGACACTGCTCTCTGGTCAGCGATTCTATTGTAGCTTACATATCGCAGGCAGTGCGTGAGCAATCCATCGAAGTTACATCTGCTCGAGTGAGCTAGCAATAAATTCCTTAGTCATGGACCTCTTACAAGTACATACAAGGTAATTTTCGATTTGGAAATTACGTTATTAGTGGGCGTTTGCATTAAGGTGCCATTTCAATGAAATTATAAATAGATGTGAAGGTTTTTGGCGAAAACTATGGTAACCTGTGTCGTGTACATGACCGTAAGGGTTTGGAGGGAGACAATATCTGGCTATAATGAAAGAAATCAATATGATCTCACGATTTCAGCTAAAACATTCTACCTGAGAGGACGTGATCGGTATGTAAAATTGTTCAATGACGTTTCGTCCCCATGTGCTCCGTCATCGGATAAATCGGCAACTGCATCCAGACCTCAAGGGGGCCCCGAATTTGAGCGTAGGACGCATTTGCCGATTTATCTCTGTTGATGTCTCCCTCATATTGGGACGAAACGTAAATTGAGTAGTTTTACACATCGACCACGGCCTCTTGGACTGAGCATTCCAACTGAAGTAAACCCTGGCCGTGAAAACCAAAATATTCAATCTTATCACAGATTTTATACCCACTCGTTGCTTACGTGGTACGTAACCCTAAAATTTAAGGGCAATTGTAATTAATTTGTCTAACTGGAGCTTATGATTTAATATTGGGCTGTGATATGTAATCTACTTTGGGGGTGGGGGGAGGGAAATACTGAACCTTCCGATACCAGTCGTCTGCTTTGACTCATTTGGTCATAAAAATGAGAAATGTGCAAGAGTGTACTGAAAAGTAACGCCTCTGAATTTTTATGAGAAAACTCGTTAAGATTTTTAAATAAAACAAACTTTGTTAACATTATTCGTCTTTATTCTTCATGTCTACTCATTTGCAGCCGTCTGCCGCTAGAGGGCTCTGTATTGTAGCGTTTGACATGGCAGTGTGTAACGTAACTATGTCGGTGGGTGAGAAACAGCGCGCTCAAATCGAGTTTCAAATTCGAAGTGTGTCCCACACATGGAGCACTCTCTCCTTTATCATGACAGTGCCAGACCACACACAAGCGTTGCGAAGTCTGCAGCAATCCTACGCCTAAGGTTCACTGTCTTCGATCATCCTCCATACAGTCCCCACGTGGTCCCATGCAATTTTGATCTGTTTCCAAAACTTAAAAAACGTCTTCGAGGACTTCAAACTGATGATGATAAAGTGGTCCCATGTGAAAAACATGGCGTGTCCAAGCTAATGCCAGCCAAAAAAATGATTGGCTTGTTGATAGTCATAGTGAATGCAAGTGGCATGGGAAACTGCAGTCGCTTTAAATCTAAGAGCATACGTAAATCACTGGATATCAACGGAATGCGAGGAATGAGTATGTCTTTGCGCTACCCCGTAATGATGGCGGCCTTTCGTATTTTCGGCAATAGGCTCTTCTTGTTCCGTTGCACAGCGAAAGCGGGGCGATGTTGGCTAATATGATAGGGATTCCTTTTTTTTTTTTTTTTAAATGAGCTTTTGTGACGGTAATCCTGGGGGCTCAAGAGCATTTAAACATTCTGTCGCGTAATGCACAGCTTTCTGCGTGTCCATTACTGAATTAATGGAGCATTTCCAGCATAAATCATTAACATACTTAGGACTGTGGTTTTGTAGTGCCATCGATGAAAGTTGTAATTTTTGTATATATCCGGAAACACATTAGCTAATAGGTCGTCGAGTGACTTGACCATGTTGCAGAAATTTACGGGAAACGAAATTAGACTGGTAGAAGGGTAGACAGGTAATTCTCCGTCAAGTGAGAGCAGTTGCTGTTTAAACTGTTCTTCATTCGTTTCTCCTCGAAAGTGAATCGTCGTATTGGTCCTGAGATGCATTTTGCACACCTCTCTCCATAAGGCCGGTGGCTTGAGGCAGGCATTAAGTTCATCCTGATGGTATTATCACCAAGACGGGTTCTGCTGCTGTAATTTATTCTCTTGACAGGAATTACAGTCATTTTACTGCGATATACAATTTTTCATTGTCCTCATTGTTTTATTTGAACGTAGAAATTTGAGTAAATCTTCCAACCACTGTGAAGGTAATCGGTGAAGCACTTTCCGAGATGTTTGGTAATAGCGTTTCTCCTATACACACACACACACACACACACACACACACACACACACACACACACATATATATATATATATATATATATATATATATATATATATATATATATATATATATATATATATATGTCTGCCCAAATGTTCATAAGAGATAGTGTAGGAATTTGAAGGAAATCGACCAAGAATCTTTAGAAATTTTTGGTAAAAATCTTTTCCCTTCATATATTACATACGTGTATGTTTCTAGTCAGATTACGAAACATTATGTAGACAGTGATCTTCTTCTTTCCAGCGGCCGTTTGTACATAATTCCTCCCAACGTTCGAGCAATAGGTACGTGTCCCCAAGTATGCGCCCTGCTGTTCTTCTGTCACCTTCTTCGCTCGCGTACATCTACATCTACATCCATACTCCGCAAGCCACCTGACGGTGTGTGGCGGAGGGTACCTTGAGTACCTCTATCGGTTCTCCCTTCTATTCCAGTCTCGTATTGTTCGTGGACAGAAGGATTGTCGGTATGCCTCTGTGTGGGCTCTAATCTCTCTGATTTTATCCTCATGGTGTCTTCGCGAGATATACGTAGGAGGGAGCAATGTACTGCTTGACTCTTCGCTGAAGGTATGTTCTCGAAACTTTGACAAAAGCCCGTACCGAGCTACTGAGCGTCTCTCCTGCAGAGTCTTCCACTGGATTTTGTCTATCATCTCCGTAACGCTTTCGCGATTACTAAATGATCCTGTAACGAAGCGCGCTGCTCTCCGTTGGATCTTCTCTATATCTTCTATCAACCCTATCTGGTACGGATCCCACACTGCTGAGCAGTATTCAAGCAGTGGGCGAACAAGCGGACTGTAACCTACTTCCTTTGTTTTCGGATTGCATTTCCTTAGGATTCTTCCAATGAATCTCAGTCTGGCATCTGCTTTACCGACGATCAACATTATATGATCATTCCATTTTAAATCCCTCCTAATGCGTACTCCCAGATAATTTATGGTATTAACTGCTTCCAGTTGCTGACCTGCTATTTTGTAGCTAAATGATAAAGGATCTATCTTTCTGTGTATTCGCAGCACATTACACTTGACTACATTGAGATTCAATTGCCATTAGCTGCACCATGCGTCAATTCGCTGCAGATCCTCCTGCATTTCAGTACAATTTTCCATTGTTACAACCTCTCGATACACCACAGCATCATCCGCAAAAAGCCTCAGTGAACTTCCGATGTCATCCACAAGGTCATTTATGTATATTGTGAATAGCAACGGTCCTATGACACTCCCCTGCGGACACCTGAAATCACTCTTACTTCGGAAGACTTCTCTCCATTGAGAATGACATGCTGCGTCCTGTTATCTAGGAGCTCCTCAATCCAATCACACAATTGGTCTGATAGTCCATATGCTCTTACTTTGTTCATCAAACGACTGTGGCGAACTGTATCGAACGCCTTGCGGAAGTCAAGAAACACGGCATCTACCTGTGAACCCGTGTCTATGGCCCTCTGAGTCTCGTGGACGAATAGCGCGAGCTGGGTTTCACATGACCGTCTTTTTCGAAACCCATGCTGATTCCTACAGAGTAGATTTCTAGTCTCCAGAAAAGTCATTATACTCGAACACAATACGTGTTCCAAAATTCTACAACTGATCGACGTTAGAGATATAGGTCTATAGTTCTGCACATCTGCTCGACGTCCCTTCTTGAAAACGGGGATGACCTGTGCCCTTCTCCAATCCTTTGGAACGCTACGCTCTTCTAGAGACCTACGGTACACCGCTGCAAGAAGGGGGGCAAGTTCCTTCGCGTACTCTGTGTAAAATTGAACTGGTATCCCATCAGGTCCAGAGGCCTTTCCTCTTTTGAGCGATTTTAATTGTTTCTCTATCCCTCTGTCGTCTATTTCGATATCTACCATTTTGTCATCTGTGCGACAATCTAGAGAAGGAACTACAGTGCAATCTTCCTCTGTGAAACAACTTTGGAAAAAATATGACCATAAACACTAACATATCTTCAATATGAGACTTCCGATTTGTGACGACGCAAAAATTCGTTTCATTACATGTAGGAGCCTCTTCCTTGAAGAGAAAGTCCTTTTGCCATTCCTGTCAAAAAGTCCGTATACCACGTCCACACAGGTTAGGAGTCTGCTACGTATCTTCTATGATTAGGGTACTACCAAGTTCCACTCACGTCAGTTAGAATGTCGTGTGAGAATAGCACATGACAAACATCACATTAAATGAACATGTTTGAAATCAGAATAAGTGGCAGAATTATGATCTGAATGTAGGTGGATGACGTAGGACCGAAGTTCCGTAAACTACACTATTGGCCATTAAAATTGCTACACCACGAAGATGACGTGCTACAGACGCGAAATTTAACCGACAGGAAGAAGATGCTGTGATATGCGAATAATTAGCTTTTCAGAGCATTCACACAAGGCTGGCGCTGGTGGCGACACCTACAACATGCTGACATGAGGAAAGTTTCCAACCGATTTCTCAAACACAAACAGCAGTTGACCGGCATTGCCTGGTGAAACGTTGTTGTGATGCCTCGTGTAAGGAGGAGAAATGCGTACCACCACGTTTCCGACTTTGTCAAAGGTCTGATTATAGCCTATCGCGATTGCGGTTTATCGTGTTGCGACATTTCTGCTCGCGTTGGTCCAGATCCAATGACTGTTAGCAGAATATGGAATCGGTGGGTTCAGGAGGGTAATACGAAACGCCGTGCTGGATCCCAACGGCCTCGTATCACTAGCAGTCGAGATGACATGCATCTTATCCGCATGGCTGTAACGGATAGTGCAGCCACGTCTCGATCCCTGAGTCAACAGATGGGGACGTTTGCAAGACAACAACCATCTGCACGAACAGTTCGACGACGTTTGCAGCGGCATGGTCTATCAGCTCGGAGACCATGGCTACAGTTACCCCTGCTTCACAGGCAGGAGCGCCTGCGATGGTGTATGCAACGACGAACCTGGGTGCACGAGTGCAAAACGTCATTTTTTCGAATGAATCCGGGTTCTGTTTACAGCATCATGGGGGTCGCATCCGTGTTTGGCGACATCGTGGTGAACGCACATTGGAAGAGTGTATTCGTCGTCGCCATACTGGCGTATCACCTGCCATTGGTTACACGTCTCGGTTACCTCTTGTTCGCATTGACGGCACTTTGAACAGTGGACGTTACATTTCAGATGTGTTACGACCCGTGGCTCTACCCTTCATTCGATCCCTGCGAAACCCTACATTTCAGCAGGATAATGCACGACCGCATGTTGCAGGCCCTGTACGGGCCTTTCTGGGTACAGAAAATGTTCGGCTGCTGTCCTGGCCAGCACATTCTCCAGATCTCTCAACAAATTTTAAATGTCTGGTCAATGGTGGCCGAGCAACTGGTTCGTGACAATACGCCAGTCACTACTCTTGATGTATCGTGTTGAAGCTGCATGGTGTGATAAACCTTTTGCATTTCCTTTATGTTTTCGTCTTCCTTAAAGGCAAAGAGACAAGATGAAGCGGTAGCCCATCATAGAGCCTATGCCTACCGTCATGTATTTTTTGACTTTCAGTTGTTAATAAACAGAGGATTTTTTCTGGTACCGGTAGGAGGAAGGAGGGATTCGCGCTCAGCTAGTGAAAGAGTGAGAAGCACGTCAATTTTTTAGCGAGTAACTGTAGACCGCCATTTTGGGGTCGCTATGAATAAGTGAGGAGTGTGGATTTCATATGTGCACCGTTTAGAAAAATACAGTATTGTTTTATTAACAGAAAGGTCGTGTGAGTTGTTATTTCAAATAGTACAATAATTACAATAACTGAAGCCCACCTGTGTACTTTGGAAAATTACGAAGATCCGATAAGCTTAATAGGAACACGGTCAAGACTTCAAAGGTGAACGCGGCGACCAAACGTAGTATTATAAAGAATGGTAAGCACAAATCTACAGCGGAGAAAGAAACTACTCCGCCCTGCAAAATAATATGAACTAATACGGACTTATTTCCAGGCATAGCTCAGCTTATTGTGCTTGTCATTCACGCCGAAAAATTAATATTAATTCAATACAGTTTAAAAAGCTACGCATTTTATTATCATCTATTCCATTATTTTATTATACTATAATGGGCAGCTGTACCTGTACACGCCATCCAAGCTCTGTTTGACTCAATGCCCAGGCGTATCAAGACCGTTATTACGGCTAGAGGTGGTTGTTGTGGGTACTGGTTTTTCAGGATCCATGCACTCAAATTGCGTGAAAATGTAATCACTTGTCAGTTCTAGTATAATATATTTGTCCAATGAATACCCGTTTATCATCTGCATTTCTTCGTGGTGTAGCAATTTTAGTGGCCAGTGGTGTAGTTATGTGCCTTTTTTGTTGAAGGACGTGAACTGCGCTCTTTTCAAATTGCTGGGTGCACTTATCTGTTGAAATGATCTACCGCAAATTAGAATTAAGTGTGAACCTAGCTCTGTTGTACACCTTGATTCAAAAGCCATGCCCCATAGGACAAAATAGGGTGAACCAGAGCCCCATCGTTAAACTTTCAGAGGTGCTAGTATGTGCCAAAACAGGGAAAACAATGTCCAATAAACATGGGCTCTAAAATGCATACCTTACGAGCCACAAGCGCTTGTTCGTCTTCACTACTATGAAACACATCTTATCTAGTGAACAAGTAATCATAGTTATTAAGGCATGCACTTTAGACCCCCTGTTTGCTGGACATTTTTTTCTTGTTTTGGTCCTTACTAACACCTCTCACAATATGGAAAGCAAAGAGTTTGCAGTAGATGAGACATAATTCACATTATGGAAGAAGAATAAATGCGTATAGCTGTTGAAGTATGCATTTTAGAGCCCTTGTTTACTATAATTTCTCCTTGTTTTGACCCATATTACCTCCTCTGAAAATTTGTCAGTGGAGTTCCGGTTCAACCTGTTTGTCCTATGACATGACTTTTGAATCACCCTGTATGAGTAGAATCTGACAGGGACACCCTCAGGTTCTCGGGCGTGGTTGAGTTTCAGCGATTTCCGTTGTTTTCCGAGATCTATTTCATTAACCCTTATAGGGACTTGGCAGAAGTTCGTGCATTGGTTGTAGTTGAAAGACCAGCAATCAACATACGTCTCACTTATAATTGTCATTCACAGGGAGGCTCTCGATATACGTTCTAAATCCGTGCAGCACACTGCGTTTAAAAAAAAAAATCAGCCGATTTCACACGACCACATCTTCTACATAATGAAGGTGGAAACTGGGGGTTGATTTTAACTATGCATGTAAACTAAAAGCTTGCCTCGGAGTTCGCTAGCTCGCACGTTCATTACTGAATGATGTGCGTCGAGTCGAGATGGTGGTAACACAGCACCGGAACGCTTTTTGCGGTCACCGTTTCAGCAGGTGCAATGCAGTTACAACTGTACGACGTGATTTTCGTCGAGACTACGCATCTCCCATAGTCCTACAGGCTAAGGGGGCGTACGAATCTCGCACTGCACAAATGGCCTCCGCGGTCGTCTCAGCTCACTTTTCCTTTCTTTTCCGTCTACGTGCCTCCCCTTCCAACAAGCGAGGCACGAGTTAGACTGTCGTCCGGATGTGTGTCGTGCACTCGATGGAGGGAACACTGAACATTTATTTTCATCCTAAATGTACTTGTTAAAAAAATCCCAAGTTTGTATGTGTTTGTACGTATAAGAAATTAAGTCGTAAGGATAAGTTAAAAGTTACTTCAAGTTTCTCTCTGCACATATGTAGGAGATAAACTTTTGTAAAAGTGTCAGTCTTTCACAGAAATTCGCCATCTAGTGCAGACTTCAACACGAGATGCTTCTACTAATTCCCAAAACAAATCTCTGTCTCGAAATCTGGCAGAAAATCAAAAGAAATTCTGGTAGTACGTACAGTACATCAGCGACAAGACGCAGTCAGTACCTTCACTGCGTGAGAGCAATGGTAATTTTACCAACGAGAGCGCCACTAAAGTGGAATTACTAGACATGGTTTCCGAAATTTCTTCACCAAAGAAGATCCAGTAAATATTCCAGAATTCCAATGAAGAACAGCTGCCAACATGAGTCACTTAAAATGGGTACCATAGGCGTATTGAAACAACTTCAGTCACTCAATAAAGACAAGCTTAAAATTACTTAAAAGCAGTCTTGATCACAGCCGATGTTAACTTCTGACCGGTTTCGGCCTTTGAATTACGGGCCATCATCAGAGTTTGCACCATCTGGATGACGGCGACTGCGATCAATTTTGCTTTTAAATAATTTTATCACAATAAGATCGCTTTTCTCCGGCAATGTTACATAAAATTAAGAAAGACAAGTCTTCCGATCCAGAGCCTACATTAGTCAAATTTCTTTTGGAGTATGCTGATAAATAGCTCTATTGCTAACAATCATATGCAGCGTCGCGGTCGACGAAAGATCCGCAGCTAAAGACTGAAAATTTGCAAAGGTCACGCCAATAAACAAGAAAGGAAATACGAGAAGTAATCCGTTGAAATACACAGCTCAGCAAATAGAAGTATTCAGCGGAACTACAGATCCACATCATAGACATCGATTTGCAGTAGGGTTTTCGAACATTGTGATACACTTCGTAGGAAACGAGCTATATACACAGTCAACATGGAGTAAGAAAATATCGTTCTCATGAGACACAACTGGCTCCCTATTCACATGAAGTAATGAGCACTTTCGACAGTAGATCTCAAGCTGATCCCTATCTCTGTATTTCCAGAAGGCTTTTGAAACTATTCCTCACAAGCGGCTTCTAATTGTAATCAAATTGTGTACCTATGGAGATTCGTCTCAGTTGTGCTACTGGATTCGTGATTTCCTGGCAGAAAGGTCACAGTTTGTAGTAGCTCACGGAAAATCATCGAATGAAACAGAATTTATATCTGAGTTTCCCCAAGAAAGAGCTGTAGGCCCTCTGTTCTGAACAGCCCTCTTAGATCCTTTGCAGATGACGCTGTCGTTTACTGACTACTAAAATCGTCGGAAGATTAGTACCAATTACAGAATGATTTACACAAGATACACACGTGTGCGAAAAGTGACAGTTTACTCTGATCAACAAAAGGTGTGAGATTCTCCACATGGATTCTAAAATAATTCCGTAAAACATCGCTTAGACGATAAATCAAACATGAAAGTTGTGGACTCAACTAAACAGTTAAGGATTACAATTACGAACAACTCCAACTGGAGCCACAACATAGAAAATCTTGTGGAGAAGCTGAAACAACGACAGCATTTTACTGGCAGAACATTTAGAAGATACAACACATCTGCTAAAGAGACCGTCTACACTACGCTTGTCCGTCGTCTTATGGAGTACTGCTGCGCGGTATGGAATTCGTACCTGATGAGACTGATGGAAAACGGCGAAAAAGTTCAAAGAAGGGCAGCTCGTCTTTTACTATCGCTAGATAATGGAAATAGTGTCTCGGATATCACAAGCGAGTCGGGGTGGGAATAATTGAAAAAAAAAAAAAGTTTCTCGTTTCGTTGCGGCGAGATCTATTCTTGAAATTTCAGTCACCATCTTTCTCCTCCGAATGCGAAAATGGTTTGTTAACGCTCACTTATATCCCGTAACAGCGATGCTCACGGTTCATACGATTTTTCAACAACGTGCACGATTTAAGGAGTAATCTTTTGTGGCTATGTGTGTAGCCATTATTGTTGAGTTAGCCTATCCAAAACTTCTTTAAATCTTCTGCCAACACACACGTTTGTAAAGGACAATACCTGGTCAAACGCCGACCAGAGTGGCCGAGCGGTTCTAGGCGCTACAGTCTGGAACCGCGCGACCGCTACGGTCGCAGGTTCGAATCCTGCCTCGGGCATGGATGTGTGTGATGTCCTTAGGTTAATTAGGTTTAAGTAGTTCTAAGTTTAGGGGACTGATGAATTCCGAAGGTAAATCCCATAGTGCTCAGAGCCATTTGAACCATTTGAACCTGGTCAAAAACTGTTACAAAGACTGAAACCGCTCAAAACAAATAACACTAACAGCGTCAGAATAAAACACATCTAGTAATCGTACAGCTTTCACAACAGACTCACAAGCTCCACTCATATTCTTGTTAATGTCAGTGAAGTGACGCTCCTGAAAGCGATACTCAAACATTACGTAACACCTAACCCTAAGAGTGAATATGTAAGGTATTCTGCTATAATCATAAAATCTACCAGTGCAACTGCTCATTTACAAGCCGATGAATGAATTGCCACAGCCTTGAAGCTAAGAGAAGAACTGAGAGTCGCCCAACCATTAACCAAAGCGGACTGGGAATCTAAGACAATAACCAGCATAAACTGCGAACTTACAAGCAATAAACGCTCTTGTAAAATCCGACAGACGGAACACTACAGTCGTTTATGTATCAACAAAATTACGTACATAAAACCATGGTGAGTATTACTTACAATAATGTTGAGATCAAACACGATCCCCTCTTTAAATTTTACATTAATTTGAAAAAAAAAGAAAGAAATTGACTGAATGTAATTGTCGAAACCAAAAACGCAAAATCTTCTAGACACGAACCCATCACCTGCCGATCTAAGATTAGATTCAAGCTGCGTTAAAAAAAATTCTTACACGTATCATGCCAACACCATAAACAGTCAGGTATTATAGTAGGCCAGGAAGCGTAAATTATGTCGTTATAGCTAATAACAGTCATGTAAAAGGAAAAAAGGAGAGTTTCGCCGTTCTGGCCAAGCGGATCATATCGACCGCCGTATAAGTCTCAGCCAATGACGCAGTCGAGGTGCTGTATGGAGAGGCGCTCTCCTGGCTGTTATCGGGTAAGCAGATCTGGAGCGCTACTACTCGGTCACACAAGTCCTCAGATGTTATCACGAAGCTGAGTGGATCGCATTCCAGTCCTCCGCCAAGCAATAATTCCCAGCAGGCATCTACACTGACCACTCGGTTACGAAGAAGGACATACACAGTCATACACAGCAGTTGTTTGAATAATACTAGCTAACATATCAGAAGTATTTCGTCCAGTAAATTCATATTTCTGGACGCAGTAACCCTCACACAACTATCAAAGCTAAATAATAAAAACAAGAAAAGATAGCAGATAGAACCTCACTAGTTATCAATAAAGGCACGTATGGGCAGCGTAATGAGGATATGACTAGAGAACAAAAGATAAAAAAATAAATATGTCGGTAATAGAGATAATGCAGACCAATGAATAGAAGCAGCATTAAAAAAAAGGAAGAGTAAGAAGGAATAGAGAGATAGAAAGGTAGATAAAACGTTGATGATGACACAGATATGCTGTTTTCTTCTCTTTTTCCCCAGATAGCGAGTAGACTGTATAGGTAAGATCTATGGTGAGAAATAAACTACGTCAATCGTAACATGAGACGATTTGATGTCATTTACGAGGGTGAGTCAAATGAAAACCTTAAATGAATGAAAACCTTAAATATATTTTAAATATTATTTATTGTGCAGAAGTAGTACAAAGCTGTATCAATTTTCAACAGAATCTCCCCCACGCTCAATGCAAGCCCTCCAGTGTTTACAAAGTGCATAAAATCCTTTAGAAAAAAATTCTTTTGGTAGTCCGCGCATTCACTGATGCACCACGTGGCGTACCTCTTCATCAGAATGGAACTTCTTTCCTCCCATTGCGTCTTTGAGTGGTCTAAACATATTGAAATCACTTGGGGCAAGGTGTGGTGAGTATGGTGGATGAGGAAGACACTCAAAATGCAGCTCTGTGATTGTTGCAACTGCTGTACGGGCAGTGTCGGGCCTTGCATTGTCATGTTGCAAAAGGACACCTGCTGACAGCAAGCCACGTCGCTTTAATTTGATTGCAGGCCGCAGATGATTTAGGAGATCTCTGTATGGTGCACTGGTGACAGTGGTCCCTCTAGGCATGTAATGCTCCAAAATGACGCCTTTTGCGTCCCAAAAAAGTCAGCATAACCTTCCCTGATGATGGTTCTGTTCGAAACTTCTTTGGTTTTGGTGCTGAGGAATGGCGCCATTACTTGCTCGCTCTCTTCGTTTCTGGTTGGTGGAAGTGAGCCCAGATTTCGTCCCCAGTAACGGTTCTTGCAAGGAAGCCATCACCTTCTCGTTCAAAGCGCCGAAGAAGTTCTTTACAAGCATCAACACGTCGTTCTCTCATTTCAGGAGACAGTTGCCGTGGCACCCGTCTATCAGACACTTTGTAAAACTGGAGCAGACTAATCTGTAAACATACTGCAATGTCATTCACTCGGCGGTTTTCCTTCACTATGTCTTCAACTGCTGCAATGTTTTGTGGAGTCACAACTCGTTGTGCCTGACCTGGGTGAGGAGAATCTTCCATTGAAGTTACACCATTTTCCAACTTCCTACTCCATTCGTAGATTTGCTGCTGTGACAAACATGCATCACCGTACTGAACCTTCATTCGTCGATGAATTTCAATAGGTTTTACACCTTCACTACGCAAAACCCGAATAACAGAACGCTGTTCTTCCCTGGTGCAAGTCGAAAGTGGGGCGGCCATCTTTATACTGATACTGCGACGGTATGTGTGAATCTGCACTATGCTGCCACCTGCAGGCCATTCTGCACGCTGTTTGTAGCACGCTTACCAACTTACAGGATAACGGCGCGAAATTTCGATTTGTTATTACAAATTTAAGGTTTTCATTTGACTCACCCTCGTATTTAGTGGAAGAATGGAAAAACAACCGGACAAGTGGGAGTAAAAACGACGCTGTGAGGGCCCTGTACAAACTTAATTATGGTTATAGATAATAATATTAATTTCGTGTGAGTCATTGGTCACAAATTCGGCGACTTGCGTGTATCTAACTTACTCCAGTTATAAAGTTGGGGAAAGGGGGTCTATAGTTTATAGTGGAATCCGAATCACATATTGTTTCTGGCGACTCCTCAGCTCGTTGAGAAATGAAGCTAGATTAAAACGAAGACAGAAAAATCCGTGATCCGATCGATATTCTACGGCGCGACCTCTCGGTTTTCATTCACGCGCTTTATCGCTGGATCGCCAGCCCGAAATACATACACGAGGGGCTTTCGATAAGAAGTGCAACAATTTTTTTCTTGGAAAATTTCAGCCGAAAAAATGAGGAATTTGCTGTGGGACATCGTGGAATATACCCTCATCAACCCTGTAGTTTCATGAAGTTCCGATAGGTTTCCTTCAAAATAGCTTCTGCATGGAGATACGTTCCAAGCAGAGAACTGTCATTGAGACCATCGCGGATATTCGCAGGCGCTCGCAGAATGTTACGGAGACCTGTCAGTGAAGAAACACAGCGTGAGTCGTTGGGCGAGTCGCTGTCATCATCGCAACAAGGCAGCGCAAACTCGTTTGCCAGCTGGCTGTGACTCCTGCAATGTTGAAACGTGCGGACACTCTCATTCGATGTGATCGACGGATCACTGTCAAATACGTCGCTACACAACTAGACGTCTCTGTTGGTACTGCTGACACATGAGAGCTCACAAAACTTCCTCATCCACCCTACAGCCCAGATCTCGCACTTTCCGATTTCCATCTGTTTAGCCCAATGAAGGGTGCACTCCGCGTAAATCGGTATGTGGATGATGAGGAGGTTATTCATGCAGCAAAAAGTTGGCTCTGCCGTCGACCATTGGAGTGGTTTCGTACGAGCATACAGGACTTCTCAGTAAGGTGGCGTAAGGTCATCACATTGAACGGAGATTATGCTGAGGAAAAGGGTTTTGTAGGCAGAAGAGATGGGGAATGTTATGGTGTATTGGAATCGTGTATTAAAAGAACCAGATTTCAGAAAACAAATATGATGCATTAATTATTGAACGACACTCGCAGCTTTAGGTTTGGATAAGTGAGTCTACCAGTAAAAAAAGAGATATTAGGCCACCTCTTTTGATTGCATTGACACTGAAGCTTAAATTTTGCACCCCGCTAAAGGACCGTAGACACTAGGATCTGACATAAATTTCATCTTAATACCTACACTCGTCCATTAGACAAAGGTGTTATGATCCCTTTGTGTAATGGACGGGTGTAGGTACAAAGTGGAAATTTGTGTCAGGTACTCGTGTCTGTGGTCCTTTGGTGGTGTAAAAAATTCGAGCTTCAGTATTATAACTAAGGAATTTTACGGATTTTTTTCCTTCTGCTCTACTTGTACTGTGAAACCTCGCTTCTTATCAAATTTTATGAGTCTGGATTTTGATGAGTGAGTTTTCGAATATCAAAATACGCGACAAGAATGGTCGTATCTTTCGACTGCATTATTTGCTCAGCCAAGGGACCGTGGACATGAATTTCAACTTGATATCACTATCTATCCCTGAGAAAAAGGGGTCTTAAGAGTCTGACAGATAGACAGAAAGACGGACAACGAATTGATCCTGTAGAGGTTTGGTTTTTACCGGCTAAGATATGAAACCCTAAGAAATGACGAAACTCGAACATAGCGCATACATCTAGTCTGGGGTCTTAGCAAGTTGCGTTAATCCGCTGCTCGACTGCAGAAGCTCTCGTATGGCTGTCAGCAGGTTCATGAGATTTAGAACCTCGATTTCTCGAAAACGCTTGTGATGTGCATGTTGCTAGACCAGCGTTTTGTACATGTCAGTATGTACTAAAATCGTGTGAAAGATTAAATCATGACGGTTGAGTCTACGTTTGCCTTTTGGGACCGTTTCACATAGCACCATACTGCAGGCTGTTAATGAAGGTCCGAGCATACGGAATAAGTTCTCAGATACGTGAGTGGGTCGAAGACTTGTACGTTGTCCAGGACATCAAGCGTGCATCTGGAACAGGGGCATCGTCAGGAGTGCCCAGGGAAGCGAGACAGGAACGGTCTTGTTCTCTATATGCATAAACGATCTGACGGTCAGGGTGAGAAGCAATCTGCAACCGTTTGCTTATGAAGCTGTAGTGTACAGGAAGATGTCGTCATAGAGTGGCTGTGGGAGCATACAGGACGACTTGGAAAGAGTTTCTATTTAGTGTGGTGAATCGCAGTTTGCTCTAAGAGTAGATACTGGAAATTTGTGGTAAGGACTATGGGACCAAACTGCTGAGGTCATCGGTCTCTAGGTCTCTAGACTTTACACACTTCTCAATTAACTTACGCTGAGGACACACACACACCCGTGCCCGAGGGACGACTCGAACCTCCCACGGGGAGAGCCGCGCGAACCGTGACGAGGCGCCCAAGACCGCACGGCTACACCATGCGGCTAAATGTAAAAAAAAAAAAAAAAAAAAAAAAAAAAAAAAAAAAAAAAAAAAGTTAGTGCAGGTGAGTACGTAAAACAATCTTGTAATTTTCTGATACATTGTTAGTGGTGTGCTACTTGACACTGTCACGACGATTAAATGTCTGTTCCAAAGCGATATGAAATGGTACGGCCACGTAAGGTCGGCTGCAGGGAAGGCAAATGATCGACTTTGGTTTATCGGGAGAGATCTATAAAAGTATTGCTCATCAAGAAAAGGATATCGCTTACGGATACCTGTGCGATCCATCTTGAGTACTTCCTGAGTGTCTGGGATCCCCACTAGATTGTATTAAAGGAAGAAATCAAAACACGCGAGAATTACGGATATGCTCCGTGAACTTAAATGGTTATCTATCGAGCGAAGACGACCTTCTTTTCGCGAAACGTTCTTTACAGGGTGTTTCAAAAATGACCGGTATATTTGAAACGGCAATAAAAACTAAACGAGCAGCGATAGAAATACACCGTTTGTTGCAATATGCTTGGGACAACAGTACATTTTCAGGCGGACAAACTTTCGAAATTACAGTAGTTACAATTTTCAACAACAGATGGCGCTGCAAGTGATGTGAAAGATATAGAAGACAACGCAGTCTGTGGGTGCGCCATTCTGTACGTCGTCTTTCTGCTGTAAGCGTGTGCTGTTCACAACGTGCAAGTGTGCTGTAGACAACATGGTTTATTCCTTAGAACAGAGGATTTTTCTGGTGTTGGAATTCCACCGCCTAGAACACAGTGTTGTTGCAACAAGACGAAGTTTTCAACGGAGGTTTAATGTAACCAAAAGACCGAAAAGCGATACAATAAAGGATCTGTTTGAAAAATTTCAACGGACTGGGAACGTGACGGATGAACGTGCTGGAAAGGTAGGGAGACCGCGTACGGCAACCACAGAGGGCAACGCGCAGCTAGTGCAGCAGGTGATCCAACAGCGGCCTCGGGTTTCCGTTCGCCGTGTTGCAGCTGCGGTCCAAATGACGCCAACGTCCACGTATCGTCTCATGCGCCAGAGTTTACACCTCTATCCATACAAAATTCAAACGCGGCAACCCCTCAGCGCCGCTACCATTGCTGCACGAGAGACATTCGCTAACGATATAGTGCACAGGATTGATGACGGCGATATGCATGTGGGCAGCATTTGGTTTACTGACGAAGCTTATTTTTACCTGGACGGCTTCGTCAATAAACAGAACTGGCGCATATGGGGAACCGAAAAGCCCCATGTTGCAGTCCCATCGTCCCTGCATCCTCAAAAAGTACTGGTCTGGGCCGCCATTTCTTCCAAAGGAATCATTGGCCCATTTTTCAGATCCGAAACGATTACTGCATCACGCTATCTGGACATTCTTCGTGAATTTGTGGCGGTACAAACTGCCTTAGACGACACTGCGAACACCTCGTGGTTTATGCAAGATGGTGCCCGGCCACACCGCACGGCCGACGTCTTTAATTTCCTGAATGAATATTTCGATGATCGTGTGATTGCTTTGGGCTATCCGAAACATACAGGAGGCGGGGTGGATTGGCCTCCCTATTCGCCAGACATGAACCCCTGTGACTTCTTTCTGTGGGGACACTTGAAAGACCAGGTGTACCGCCAGAATCCAGAAACAATTGAACAGCTGAAGCAGTACATCTCATCTGCATGTGAAGCCGTTCCGCCAGACACGTTGTCAAAGGTTTCGGGTAATTTCATTCAGAGACTACGCCATATTATTGCTACGCATGGTGGATATGTGGAAAATATCGTACTATAGAGTTTCCCAGACCGCAGCGCCATCTGTTATTGAAAATTGTAACTACTGTAATTTCGAAAGTTTGTCTGCCTGAAAATGTACTGTTGTCCCAAGCATATTGCAACAAACGGTGTATTTCTATCGCTGCTCGTTTAGTTTTTATTGCCGTTTCAAATATACCGGTCATTTTTGAAACACCCTGTAGAATTTTAGAGAACCTGATTTGCGACTAAATGTAGAACGATTCTTCTGCTATCAACGAATATTTAGCGTAAGGACCGCGAGGACCAGATAACGGAAATGCGGGCTCATACGCAGATATAAAAAAAATCGTTATTTCCTCGCTCGATTTATGAGTGGAACAGGAAAGGGAATCACTAGCAGTGGTACGAAGTACTATCTGCTTTGCACTGCGTCATTACTTGCGCAGTATGTATGTAGATGTAGACTGAAACCAAAAATTTCTCTAGGATCTGCTCGCCTTTCATGTTATGCTTTTCTAAGTTGGTATGAAAGCAGTCAGTGCATTGGAAAGAGAAGAAAAGAAGCATTCTCCACAAGGCTGTTCACAAGCTACTCTATGTGATCAAAAGTATCCGGACACCCCCCAAAACATACGTTATTCTTATTAGGTGCATTGCGCTGTCACTTAATGCCATGTACTCCATATTAGCGACCTCAGTAGTCATTAGACATTATGAGAGAGCGGGAATGGGGCGCTCTGCGAAACTCACCGACTTCGAACGTGGTCAGGTGATTGGGTGTCACTTGTGTCATACGTCTGTATGCGAGATTTCCACACGCCTAAACATCCCTAGTTCCACTGTTTCCGATGTGATAGTGAAGTGGAAACGTGAAGAAACACGTGCAGCACAAAAGCGTAAATGCCGACCTCGTCTGTTGCCTGACAGAGACCGCCGACAGTTGAAGAGGGCCGTAATGTGTAACAGGCAGACACATCTATCAAGACCATGACACAGGAATTCCAAACTGCATCGGGATCCACTACAAGTATTATGAAAGTTAGGTGGGAGGGGAGAAAACTTGGATTTCATGGTCGAGCGGCTGCTCATAAGCCAAACATCAGGCCGGTAAATGCCAAACGACGCCTCGCTTAGTGAGCGTAAATACAGGACGATTGAGGAGTGGAAAACGTTGTGTAGAGTGACGAATCACGGTACACAATGTGGCGATCCGATGGCAGGGTGTGGGTGTGGCGAATGCCTGGTGAACGTCATCTGCCAGCGTGTGTAGTGCCGACATTAAAATCCGGAGGCCGTGATATTATGGTGTGGTCGTGTTTTCATGGAGAGGGTTGAACCCCTTGTTGCTTTGCACTATCATAGCACAGGCCGACATTGACCTTTTAAGCACCTTGCTTCCGACTGTTGGAGAGCAATTCGGGGATGGTGATTACATCTTCCAACACAATCGAGCACCTGTTCATAATGCACAGTCTGTGTCGGAGTGGTTATACGATAATAGCATCCCTGTAATGGACTGGTCTGAACAGAGTCCTGACCTCAACCCTGTAGACCCATTTGGGATGTTTTGGAATGTCGACTTAGTGCCAGGCCTCACCGACCGACATCGATACGTCTCCTCTGTGTAGCACTCCATGAGAATGGGCTGCCATTCCCCAAGAAACCTTCGAGCACCTGGTTGAACATATGCCTGAGAGTGGAAGCTGTCATCAAGGCCTCACGAACTTGTAAATCGTTTTCAGCCAGGTGTCCGGATACTTTGGATCACATAGTATATGTAAGAGTGTTGCTGCATTGCTACTCCAGTGTGGAATGCAAGTGGTGTTAGCTTTAATGTCTTCCTGTAGCGTGAGCTACTGTTGTTCAATAATTCAGAAATTTAGCTGGCCACTCGATTCACTTGAACTAAGTGCTCACTAGTTTATAGTTGTTGTTATTGTTGTAATTTTGTGCGGAAAAGAACGTTCATCATCATGATCAAAGGTATGAGTTTCGTGTTATTATTGATAATACGAAAGTTGTTTTTGTTTTCGTTTTTCTTTATTCTTACCTCGTTTTGAGGAAATTGCGTTTTCTATCGCTGTACGATAAATCTGTATTTCTTTTCTTTTACTACTACAACATCTCTCTGTTTCGAATCATGAATCAAAATTTTTCAAATAAAACCAGAATTAAACGTTGACAGTTTCAATTTTGCTATAAACACAGTTTATTTTTAAGTAACAGACAGGAGGGAAACTTTGTAAAACAAAAATATTCCGTGGCCCTCTATATATCCTCACACAGTTTATAGACGGTTCACTACTTCCGGTTTCTAGGAAATCGGGTAAGACGACGGTCTCATACGTGAAGAAAGCGATTGTTATGAGGTAGCGCCCGAAAGGTATGCAACATACGTGACGTACAGGCAACGCGGGTGTGACCTTAACTGAGCAAAGCTACTAGCAAAACTGCCGTACTCTACGCGTACTTACGATAATCCCTAGTAGCCTACAGTAGTTTTACAACTGTAAACAGTCAGACATTCCAAAGTACAGTTCAATATGGGCTACATAAAGTTATAAAATTACTCACTACCTGTTGATGTTAGATTAACAGTTTTCCCAGCAGTAGCTTCGTCAAAATCTCATCGGTAAGCATGTTGCTTTGTTGGTATCTGCAGCGAGCTACGGCATCGCGAAACTCATCACACCGCAAACAGAGTCTCCACGTAGTCTCCTTTGTGTTAACGTGACACGAGGCAGTGCCGTGTGCTTTGTGCGCTGTGCCGAGAAGGGAGTAGTGGCTGCCGTTTTGTCTGCCTTTCACTCGAGGCGAGCGCTTCCGTACCGCATCAGTGAGGCGGTGGCGGAGAGACGGCGCTCACGAAGCAGGAGTTGTCAGCACGTTATCTGGGGCCGAGTGAGTGGTCCGGCCGTGGAGAGTGCCCCTGAAAGCGTCCGAGGGACAGCGGGAAAATCTTTCACAAAAGCGTCAATTCGGCGCTGCAATACTGTTTCGCTGTCGCCGGGGAGGATTTAATCACAGTCGTTGGCACAGCACAGACTCCACGTATATTCTTTTAAAAGTGCTTTCCACCTTGCAATTAGAAAAGGCGTATCCGCAGAAGTTATGACACGACAATAACTGTTAGAGCCCATTGCACCTTTTCCTACACCAATATCTAGCTTCGTACGCGGTAAAGTGCACAATGGCGTGCGACAAGAGGGCCACGGTGAAACAATATAATAGTCTTCTGTTCTTATTTCTGCATGTATTAGTCATTTACTTGTTATGCCCTCTTGCTTGAAATAATTGATAATATCAATTAGCCGCGCGGAGTGGCCGCAGGGTTAAAGGCGCAATGACACGGATTGTGTGGCCACTCCCGCCGGAGGTTCGAGTCCTCCCTCGGGCATGCGTGTGTGTGTTGTTCTTAGCATAAGTTAGTTTAAGGTAGTTTAAGTAGTGTGTAAGTCAAGCGACCGATGACCCCAGCTGTTTGGTCCCTTACGAATTCACACGCATTTGAACATTTTCAAACATCAATTATTCCAAGCAAGAGGGCAGGTAAATGACTAATATGCCTAATGCCTGCACGCTGGATAGTAAGTCATCGTTAATTTAGGTAGTCTGTCGAAATCTATTCTTCTGTGACATTGTTTTTCCAGTTGTTCTCGTATTCCTTAACACGCGCATTTAAGCTTTTGACTCCAAGTTTTTCTCTGGTGTCAGTATCCCTACTCTTTTCAGATAATATGTACCAAATGTACAAATGCGTGCAAATTCCTAAGGGACCAAACTGCTTAGGTCATCGGTCCCTAGACTTATACAATATTTAAACTATCTTATGATAAGAACAACACACACACCCATGCCTGACGGAGGACTCGAACCTCCGGCGGGAGGGGCCGCGCAGTCCGTGACATGACGCCTCCAACCACGCGTCCACTCCGCGCGGCTAATATGTACCCAGCTCCTCTTCTTAGAAATCGCATCTACGATGCTTGTATTCTATGTCCATTCCTTTTTGCTACTCTCCTCAACTCGTTCCCATATTTCGTGGCTGGTACTTGAAATGGCTCTTCGGGAGGAGTATATTTATTTATTTATTTATATTTTTCTCATTTGTTCGGTATCTTTAAAAACACGCGTACCTGCGTGGTCCAATATGCAAAAATTGTTAAATGATTTTCACTTGAAATCTATTACTCTAAGAGATTTAAATATACAGTTTGATTTTTGACTTTTGAGTTATTTAACTATTTTAGAAAATTATTTCAAAATTGTTTTTACTTTTACGTAACTCGCAACTGGGCAGTAAAATCATAAAGAATATTACTTGAAAATGAAAATATAACAGTATTATAATTACCATCAGCGCATCTGTACTTTAAGAGCATGGACTCAAATATCGAAATTATTGTGAACCCACACAACACCCGAAGAATACTCCTCTTACTATCATATTGAGGCTGTGGTAGTCGAATCCTGGCTTTCGGAGTAAGCTGGAAGTAAAATCTTAAAACTAATGTTGCTCTCCGCTGCGGCTCATTGCTGTGGAAACATATTTGTTAAATGTTAAAGCGGGCGACCTACGCGCTTCCGCTATGATTTCGCTTTATAGGTCGACGCGTGGTGGCGTCCGTTGAAGCAGTGGTCGCTACAATTGTGGAGCTGTAAACATCTTAAGAAAAATTAATTTAATGCAAAGAACATGACAGAGGGCTCACTATACATTGAAATAACTCACATATAAACTTTAACGTACTATATTAACAACATTTTTACTTTCGTGGTACAATATGTCTGCTTACTGTTACTAGAAACAAGTGAAGAAGAGCGAGGAGGGAAGAACAATCTAGGAACGTTCTTCTCCCTTATTAATTGCATATAAGTCATTACATTTAAGGAGTTTACTCCTTGATACTAAGATTAAATTTAATCTTTGCTACAAAACAAGAAAATTTTACGCCGCCTAAGCGGTCGGTGAAACACATAACGTTCGTTTACATTTATTTCGTCATGAGATACACTTCTGGTTCCAAGTTTTCGTTTTCTTTCTTTTTTTTTAAGGTGTCTTTACGACAGAATTCTCGCTGGAACGGCACATACTGAAATCGTTTTGTAGACCTTAAGCAGAATTTTCTTTCTTAATCTATAGGTTCTTCCGTTAACGTAATTAAATCTTTCTACATCTAAATCTGCATGCATACTCTGCAAATCACACTTAAGTGCCTGGCAGAGGGTTCATCGCTGTCCGAGAGTGCAATAATAGAGAATTATTGTGAACACCTTTCCCTTCCGGACAGAGCGTGGAAAAAACAAAGACCTATATCTTTCCGTGGGAGCTCTGATTTCACTTGCTTTATTACTATGATCGTTCCTCCCTGTGTAGGTCTGCGTCGAAAACA
This sequence comes from Schistocerca americana, assembly GCF_021461395.2. NCBI lineage: Eukaryota > Metazoa > Arthropoda > Insecta > Orthoptera > Acrididae > Schistocerca > Schistocerca americana. Next base: position 519,126,388 of record NC_060119.1, on the reverse strand, counting down.
TATTTTCACATTCGGAGGAGAACGTTCGTGATTGAAATTTCGTGAGAAGATTCCACTGCAACGAAAAACGCCTTTGTTTTAGTGGTGTCGATCCCAAATCCTGTATCATGTCCGTGACACACTCTTTCTTTCGTATGGTCATTTCTGTCATGAATGAAACAATATTACCTACGAACGTGCAAGAATTTACTCTTTCTATTTCCTGGTCATTTATTATTGTTTTTCTGGGAGCTGGCTCCTGATTCATGAAGGATAGTTGCAACGCCTTTACCGAAAATGTTAAATGTTGTTTCTTGGCTTCCTTGTATTTCAGAAACCACTGTAGCAATAGACGTCAAACTCTGACAGAAAATTACACGTTATGTTCTTAGTGTACTGAACTAAACCCATCACATTTAAGTCCGTGGTTTTGGAAATAAATTTTTTTAATTATACTGTTAAATTGTGTATAATTCCTTTCTTCTAAATAATTTTAACTATTCTCAACATTACTTTTTTATTTCAGTTCAGCAGATTCAGTATATCTATGTTGCAACTCCCTAAAAATCTCCATACTCTACACCAACTCGATGCTGAGATTCAGGGAATAATGCAACAGAAAATTTAAATCTTCAGAAACAACTTCAACAATTGCGAATGACTAAAACTTACTTATTATACGTTTTATTTTTATTCACTCATGAGTAACCTCCACCACGATGTATAACATCTTCTTGCTCATTTTCCGTGGATCTCATTCTTCTTTCCCTTCCGCAGGCCTTAGGATCATTCCTATTGCATACTGCGCTTTATCGATGCAGATCTTGTCCATGCGTTGAAGTTCTCTGATGCAGTTTACTCCAGGAATAATTCCCGTATGCTGTAACACTTTTAGTCTACCAATGTTGTCATCATCAAAAGCAGTAACAGTATCACAGACCCTCCGGTTTAGTGTCCTCCTCAAACAAAAACATATTTTGGCATGTGAGTTATATGAGATTGTTGAAAGATTCATTTGGATTCTGCGTCTGTCCATGTAGACACTTCTTCAACAAGTCAGAAAGTCCCAAGTCTGTGTAGACAGGCTTTATGACTTCCATGACAGCTGATGTGGTGGAATATTTCTGCTTGTATGAAGTGTTTGAATATTGGGCGTTGAGATATTTGCGCCAAGCATCTGATTAGGGAAGAATAGCTGATGTATTGGTTTGTCATCTGTTGACAGTTTGTGGAAGGAGGTAGCCCACAACGCCTGCTGCATTCTGAATAAATCTTCATTGCTATTACTAATGGCCATCCCACAGTGTTGCTGCAATTCATAAATGATTTTATGATCCACACATTCCAGTTTTATGATAGTCTTACCACCTCAGGGCGGAACTGCTGTTACGTTGTTCTACGCTTTTGAGTCCCCATCACCTCGGAATTTAGAGTAACAAACACGCGTCTCATTCACGGATGAACTGAAAATTTCAGTAGCTACTGAGACTTCCTTTCCGCTATTTGATCCTTCATGTCACAGATATGTTCTGGTTGGTTAACTGATACACATTTATAACAATGTTTTGTCGGAATCTAAAAGTCGGTTACCTTTCCAGTATGCGAACTGGCTACCGTAGCAACAAAACTCTTAGATTTTCTAAATATGACACGGGTTTATATTACGAGAAGATACTACATTGTTTTCGACTGAGCTAACAATAGAAACAACGTAATTTCGTCTTTGTAATACTGCAATCCACATCTTTCTATACAAAACTTGTCTGATTTTGTTTGATCTTGAAGTAATGCACGTAAAATGTTTAACATTTTAAGCAGGTGAAACGACATTAAAAAATATACTTGCCATGCTACTTTATAAGTTATTTATATACCACTAAATTAAGAAAAATTGAAAATTTTATGATGGGATGAAAATCCGAAAATTTCAAAAAGTTTTTCCGTTCTGACTCTTCTGAAAGCCATAAATTTAGATTTTATGATACTGCTATATTATACGATATAACTTAGCTTTGGGAAAAATATGAACTGCTGTTTGGAATGTGTTCTCGGTATCAACAATCACGGTTTGGTCAATAGCAAAGAGCAATGTCAGAGAATAAGTCCTTTCATTAAATATTTAGTATAACACCTTAATTTACTTATCCATTGCATAACGATGCGGTGAATATGAATATTAAAAAGAATCTGAGCCAAACTGCATACTTATCTTACTCCAAAATTTGTCTTGGTTTTAGATTTTCCATTTACTGCAATGGCGATTTCTGATCCATAGTACATGTTTCTACTACCTTTATTATGTGCAGAGGTGTTGATCTTTTGTTCATTATGTCCCATGTATTTTCGCTATTTATCGAACTGTTTCATACAGCCTACGAATAGTAAATGTGTGCCTCTAACGATCTGCCTAATAGCAAATGAATTGTAAGTGCACGATATACCTTTCTGAAAGCCGGTCCTGTCTCCTAGCAGAATATTTTAACCTTACTATTTTGGAATGTATTTTATACCTTGTGTTTAGCACAGAGGTGTCCCTGTAGTTTCCGCAATTACTTGTGTCTCCTTTCATGTAAATAGGCATTATCACAGTTAATTTCCAGATATCTAGGATTTCCTCATTTGTCGGTTAATATACTTATAGTTGATAAAACTGGATTTAAATGTCAAAGATGCATATATAATCAGTTCTTTGTTAAGTCAATCTCTGCTGCGGTGTTTTCCTATTTTTAACTCATTTCCTCATTGCATCTAGTAACGCCTTCTTTTTATTCTATCTACTGCTGTCTGTTAGTCTCATCTGAGGATATAATTTTCATCCAGATTTTATTCACAGCGTCTCGTTTTGCGCAAAATTTCTTGTTTTAATCTAGCAATTGTGTCCTCCTTATCACTTCTGTTGTTGCATCATCTTCTACATTAATTTTATTCAAGTTATTCTTCCTTCTGTCTGTCTACTATGGACATCGTTTCCCCCTTCCGAAATGAATCGATCCCAGTTTTCTTCATTAATTTTCCGACAAAATTCTTTAGCTTCTTTCGACAGAGTTCAGTGATTGGACAAGAATCATACGATAGTGATGCACATGTAGCAGACGGCGGCAGTATCGCGTACACATCTACATCTACATGATTACTCTGGTATTAACAATAAAGTGCCTGGCAAAGGGTTCAACGCACCACCTTCAAGCTGTCTCTCTACCGTTCCACTCTCGAATGTCGCGCGGGAAAAACGAGCACTTAAATTTTTCTGTGCGAGTCCTGATTTTCTTGTTTTATCGTGATGATCATTTCTCCCTATGCAGGTGAGTGCCAACAGAATGTATTCGCAATCGGAGGAGAAAACTGGTGATTTAAATTTCATGAGAAGATCCCGTCGCAATGAAAAACGCCTTTGCTTTAATAATTGCCACTCCAATTCACGTATCATGTCTGTGGCACTGTCTCCCCTACTTCACGATAATACAAAACGAGCTGACCTTCTTTGTACTTTTTCGATGTTATCCGTCAGTCCCATCTGATGCCTATCCCACACCGCACAGCAATACTCCAGAATAGGGTGGACAAGCGTGGTGTAAGCAGTCCCTTTAGTAGACCTGTTGCACCTTCTAAGTGTTCTGCCAATGAATCGCAGTCTTTGGTATCTCTACCCACAACATTATTTATGTGATCGTTCCAAATTAGGGTATTTGTAATTCTACATCTACATCTACATCCATACTCCGCAAGCCACCTGACGGTGTGTGGCGGAGGGTACCTTCAGTACCTCTATCGGTTCTCCCTTCTATTCTAGTCTCGTATTGTTCGTGGAAAGAAGGATTGTCGGTATGCTTCTGTGTGGGCTCTAATCTCTCTGATTTTATCCTCATGGTCTCTTCGCGAGATATACGTAGGAGGGAGCAATATACTGCTTGACTCTTCGGTGAAGGTATGTTCTCGAAACTTTGACAAAAGCCCGTACCGAGCTACTGAGCGTCTCTCCTGCAGAGTCTTCCACAGGAGTTTATCTATCATCTCCGTAACGCTTTCGCGATTACTAAATGATCCTGTAACGAAGCGCGCTGCTCTCCGTTGGATCTTCTCTATGTCTTGTATCAACCCTATCTGGTACGGATCCCACACTGCTGAGCAGTATTCAAGCAGTGGGAGAACAAGCGTACTGTAACCTACTTCCTTTGTTTTCGGATTGCATTTCCTTAGGATTCTTCCAATGAATCTCAGTCTGGCATCTGCTTTACCGACGATCAACATTATATGATCATTCCATTTTAAATCCCTCCTAATGCGTACTCCCAGATAATTTATGGTATTAACTTCTTCCAGTTGCTGACCGGCTATTTTGTAGCTAAATGATAAAGGATCTATCTTTCTGTGTATTCGCAGCACATTACACTTGTCTACATTGAGATTCAATTGCCATTCCCTGCACCATGCGTCAATTCGCTCCAGATCCTCCTGTACTTCAGTACAATTTTCCATTGTTACAACCTCTCGATATACTACAGCATCATCCGCAAAAAGCCTCAGTAAACTTCCGATGTTATCCACAAGGTCATTTATGTATATTGTGAATAGCAACGGCCCTACGACACTCCCCCGCGGCACACCTGAAATCACTCTTACTTCGGAAGACTTCTCTCCATTGAGAATAACATGCTGTGTCCTGTTATCTAGGAACTCCTCAATCCAATCATACAATTGGTCTGATAGTCCATATGCTCTTACTTTGTTCATTAAACGACTGTGGGGAACTGTATCGAACGCCTTGCGGAAGTCAAGAAACACGGCATCTACCTGTGAACCCGTGTCTATGGCCCTCTGAGTCTCGTGGACGAATAGCGCGAGCTGGGTTTCACATGACCGTCTTTTTCGAAACCCGTGCTGATTCCTACAGAGTAGATTTCTAGTCTCCAGAAAAGTCATTATACTCTAACACAATACGTGTTCCAAAATTCTACAACTGATCGACGTTAGAGATATAGGTCTATAGTTCTGCACATCTGTTCGACGTCCCTTCTTGAAAACGGGGATGACCTGTGCCCTTTTCCAATCCTTTGGAACGCTACGCTCTTCTAGAGACCTACGGTACACCGCTGCAAGAAGGGGGGCAAGTTCCTTCGCGTACTCTGTGTAAAATTGAACTGGTATCCCATCAGGTCCAGAGGCCTTTCCTCTTTTGAGCGATTTTAATTGTTTCTCTATCCCTCTGTCGTCTATTTCGATATCTACCATTTTGTCATCTGTGCGACAATCTAGAGAAGGAACTACAGTGCAATCTTCCTCTGTGAAACAACGTTGGAGAAAGACATTTAGTATTTCGGCCGTTAGTCTGTCATCCTCTGTTTCAGTACCATTTTGGTCACAGAGTGTCTGGACATTTTGTTATGATCCACCTACCGCTTTGACATAAGACCAAAATTTCTTAGGATTTTCTGCCAATTCAGTACACAGAACTTTACTTTCGAATTCATTGAACGCCTCTCGCATAGCCCTCCTCACAGTACATTTCTCTTCGCGTAATTTTTGTTTGTCTGCAAGGCTTTGGCTATGTTTATGTTTGCTGTGAAGTTCCCTTTGCTTCCGCAGCAGTTTTCTAACTCGGTTGTTGTACCACGGTGGCTCTTTTCCATCTCTTACGATCTTGCTTGGCACATACTCATCTAACGCATAATGTACGACGATTTTGATCTTTGTCCACTGATTCTCAACACTATCTGTACTTGAGACAAAACTTTTGTGTTGAGCCAACAGGTACTCTGAAATCTGCTTTTTGTCACCCCTAAGTATTTAGTTGAATTTACAGCCTTCAGATTTGTGTGACTTACCGCGTAAGCGGTAAAAAAGGGGTAAAAAAGCAGTGTATTGGAGGAACTGTCATTTGTACTCATGTGGTTCACGAGGAAAAATTTCCGACGTGATTATACCCGCACGACGGGAATTAACAGACTTTGAACGCAGTTTGGTACTTGGAGCTAGACGCATGGGACATTCCACTTCGGTAATCGTTAGGGAATTCATTATTCCGAGATCCACAGTGTCATGAGTGTGCCGAGAGTTTCAAATTTCAGGCGTTTCCCCTCACCACAGACAACGCAGTGGCCGACGCCTTCCCTCAACGATCGAGAGTAGCGGCGTTCGCGTAGAGTTGTCAGTGCTAACAGACAAGAAACACTGAGTGAAATAACTGCAAAAATCAATGTAAGACGTAAGGCGAACGTATTCGTTAGGACAGTGTGGCGAAATTTTGCGTTAAGGGGCTATGGCAGCAGACTATCGACACAAATGCCTTTTCTAACAAAGACATCACAAGCAGTGTCTCTCTTTGGCTTGTGACCACATCGGTTGTACCCTAGACCACTGGCCTGATCAGATGAGTCGCGATTGCAGTTGGCAAGAGCTGACGGCAGGGTTCGAGTATGGTAGAGATCCCACGAACCCATGGAATCGAGTTGTCAACAAGGCACTGTGCAAGCTGGTGGTTGCTCCATAATAGTGTCGGTTGTATTTACAAGGATTGAACTGCGTCCTCTGGTCCAGCGGAACCGATCATTGCTGGGAAATGGCTATGTTCGGCTACTTGGAGACCACTTGCAGACATTCATGGACTTTATGTTCCCAATAAACCATAGAATTTTTGTGGATGATAAGGCACCATGTCACTGGGCCACAACTGTTTGCGATTGATTTCAAGAATATTCTGAATAATTCGAGAAAATGATTTGACCATCCCGATTACCCACATGAATCCCACAGAACATTCATGGGACACGATCGAAAGGTCAGTTCGTTCATAAAATCTTTCATCAGCAACATTTTCACAATCATGGACGGCTACAGACGCAGCATGGTTTAATATTTCTGCCGGGGATTTCCATCGACATGCTGAGTCCATGCCACGTCGATATGCTGCAATACGCCGGGCAAAAGGAGGTCCAACATGATATTAGGAGGTATCCCATGACTTTTGTCGTTACAGGGTATTTTGTATTCATCTACATTTTCAGTTGTATTATTCTGTAATCGTTTCAAAAATGCCTCTTTCCTCCTCTTCGTCAATATATCTATGTCATCGTTCTAGCAATTGAACCCAATTTTATTCTTTCTTTGATTTTGATGTTCTACAGTTTCTGCAACTGGCTGCTCTATTGCGGTTTTAATATTTTTCCGTTCCTTCTCTACGTCTTAGCTTTCTTCTATTTTATCAACAGTTTATCCTCCTCCAGTAAAGATATTTGATGGAATTTATTTATTCTCACTGGCTATAGGAGCCTTGTTCTTCGTGCACCGTGCTTTAATCTACGCCACTGCAATTAACAAATAATGGTCTGTATTCGATTCAGCGCGCCTGTGTACTCTCACATTTGTAAATGTTACAGCTGTTTCTTAGTTGCCAAAAAATAATCTGTTAGCGATTGCTGTCCTCTTTCAGCCCAGGATATTGTTTGTATCTGCTAATGCCGGAAAAATGCATTCATTATTCTGAAGTAATTAAGACATGAGAAATCTCGTAATAATTTGCCATTTCTATTTAAGACTTTCTTTTCATTATTTCCCCTAATATCAATAACTAGAGCTTTTCTAACTCAAGCACTCATGTCCCCTCCATTTACCACAAACTCATTTTATTTAAGGTGTTCATTGCATTATGAAAGAACTCACAGAAGTTTCTTCCGCCTTCTGGTGCGTATGTGCTTATGACACTTAAATATCCTCTTTAGAACTTAAATCTGTTACTGACCTTTCATTCATCCATAAATATTAGTGTATTTTCTTTTTCCGTTTGTCGTTTTTGAAAATTACGGTACTACTCCTGCTGATGCTCTTGATTCCTGTGGAATTCCACTATAAATAATTGTGTATTCTCCTAAATTTTCTGAACCCCTTAGTTTCCTTCTTGTCTCTGTTATTAAAGCTGTATCTATTTTTTCTTTAAGTATCTTCAACAAAAATTCGATTTTGTTGCCAATATTTCTTATATTCCACGTCACTACTCTCAGACGATCTTTGGTTCCAAATCTCTTATCCATTTTTCGTTTCCAATCGTCATAGTTATTGGCAGTCACTTCATCCGAGGCATTTCCCAGAGAGTTCTCGGTAATAACCTGCCCCTGGCCTCGTTTTGAGCGCTGTGCATGTTAACTCGCGTGATGGATTGAGGACACCAACTCTGGGGTATCGCGCCTTGCTTGGTCGGAGTTGCCTCCTCCAGCCGGAAATCTGCAATCTGGAGGCTCCAGGGACTGGCCTATCACCCTCTCCCGCCTGCTGCTCTCCGGTGGAGTGCACTGCCCGCGGGCAACGCGGCCTTAGCTTTCGTGGACGTGGGGTAGGATTTGCTGGATTTATTGGCCTGACTCATCCGATATGGGTCAGGTTTCTTGACACGATATCAGCCTTTAGCCCACTTCCCAAATCAACTCGAGAGCGGTTAGCGAGATGGGCTTTGTATGTGCTTGCACGACGCGGAATTTCTCTAAAGCAGCCATTAATCAGTTAAGAATTTTTTTCGAGGTGGACGTCTTTGTTTGAACTTTTGATATTTCAAAACACATTCATTACACTCTCACGTTGACGAAAGAAAAAAAAAATACATTTTGGATACTTAAAGGAGGATTTAGTAGTTAATAATGAAAATCTTTCAGATTTAGGATCACAGTCTACAATTCCGTCTGACATTTACATTTTTTCTTTATACCGACGTGTATCTCTATCGGAAAGAATGAAGGGAGAGAACAGAGTTCGCTTGGTTGTGGTTGTCACTCCATCTAAATAACTTTCCGCTGCTCATGCCGTTTTTGCATGATACATTATTGATGCAAAACGTGGTTGTTGTATATTATTTTAGCTTAGGCCCGCTGCTTCTCTCGCGTTTCAGTAATAATTATAACAAAAATATTTCTACAAACACATATTAGGCTTAGTGAAAAAATTAATGAATTAAAGATGCGTTTGTCGTTCTTTACAATTCTGGCAAAGCCGATTTGTGGTGGTGACTGTTAAATACCTTTCTTTGGTTTAGTTCAAAAATTGGAAATATTTTCTAAGCTTTTCGCACTAATTAAGGTCATAGACGCATGGTCTTTTCCGAATGTACTTCGACCAAGAAGCGATTTTGGTAGCTACATTCAGAGTTTTATTTGTTAATCTGCCTCTGGAGTTTCTTTATGGTGGTATTTCCATACAAATTTACGTACCGTAACACATATTTCTTTATCTCTAAGCCAGAAGTCAAATACGAATATTCATAGGTTTAGCTTTAAAATTTTTTTAATCTAACGAAATTTATAAAAATTTTGATCCCTTATTTCACGCCCTTAGGGGTTGGATTTCCAAAATAAGAAAACAATAAAAACTGATACATGTGTTTTTTTATATCTAACTGAGGAGTCAAATACCAGTTTTCATAGATGTAGCTTCAAACAGCCTTTACTAGTTTCTTAATATTTATTTTAAAAAAGCCAGTGACTATTTCCTCCTTAGGCACTGAATTTCCACAAATGCTAAAACAATTTATTTTTTATTATAGAATCAGAAACCATATACCAGTTCTGGTAGATCTAGGTTCAAAATTGCCTTAATTGCAACATACTTTCAACAAAACCTTTCATCCTCTGTTTCACCCCCTTATGTATGGCATTTACTTTTATATGGAGGGACGGAGGTAAAAGATGCACTTACAGCATCTAAAATACTCTCGTATTACTTGTCGCATCAGATCTGAGTAAAATCTCGAGCTTTTGAACAAATACTCCATCGTCTCCGTCGGGAACAAATGACTGCCGTAGCTGTTGTGGGCCATTTGTGGCCTACAGATGGCTCGTGATTCTTCGCTGTTCTTCATCATTACATCATGCTGCCACAGTTTGTGTCGATTTATGCACTGGTGGCGGCTTACGAACGAGGATGTAAACAATTCAGTGCATCTATCTATGCTTCTCAGCGTCGACAACTCGCGATTATGTACTACAGTGCTACATCATAGCCAGTACGGAGAAGCGTGAAAAAAGATTTTTGTTGCATGAAAAATTATTATGGATTTATTTGCCAGTCTGTGTTCATCAACTGCTTATTTCCCAATTTCTCGTTGCGTAATGTAACTTCTGTGTTCTGCGCTTCGGTTCGTAGCGGTATAGATGGACTAAACGATGTAGTTGCTTCCACACACAAAGGAATCTTATAAAGTGGAACAATTTGACAGGGAGACTGTCCTTAACTGGGCGCAATACTGCTTTCTGTTCTTTTTCCCATGAGTCTGCGTATTTCGCTAGAAGTAACAGAGCAGAAGGAAAGAAATACTGTAGGTAGATCTTGAAACACGTATGTAACATAGCAGCGATGGCGAGGCATTGTAGCATCTGTGACCAGAGAGTTTGCGCTTGACCGCGCGAGTGTTGCGAGCGGTTCTCAGTCTGTCAGTCAGTCGTTGCGAGTCTGTAGCTCTGTCTAGTTGAGAGCAGTACTCTGTAGTAGTCGTGCAGTGCAGTACGCTAATAGTCGTCATGCAGAGCAGTCGGTCAGTAGTAGCAGCCCAGTGCGGTTGTGTGATGTAGGCGGTCGGCAACACTGGTCAAGATGCTGAATGAGGTATACTGTTAATTAATATAATCATTAGATAATCAAAAATTTTATTTATTGTAATTATTCTCCAACAAGTGCCCCAATAATAATTTTTATTTCAAAAGCATTTTCTCAAAAATTTAATTTTTTATTGAACTAAAGATTTCGTTGCACTTCCCATTTCATTCCACTTCTTTTGAAGAAAAATTTCACTAAAATCACAAAAAAAAAGAATATTATTATTTGCAATGCAGTTCCTCCAAGCGGTGCGCAACAACAAGAGCAGAAATTTGACTAGGTGTTGCAATGAGGTAAGAATTTAATTTTGATTTTTTGCACAGGGCCAAAGACTGATATTTCGGTTTAATTGAATTTTCTTATCACTGAATGGACTTTAATTTTGGTGAAGAATTTATATTTGAGTCAGATTGCGAATTTCACATTTTTGTTGCCATTGTCAGTACATTTCATTGTGGGCAGGTTACGCTTAGCGCAATGTCCATTAGGATTCATAATTAAATATTGTCATATTTCTTTCTTTCAAATTTTTGTGGGGAGGTTACACTCGGCTCCCATTTCTATTAAGTATTGTCTTTTTTCCTTTTAAAAATTACTGTGGGGAGGTTACACTTGGCGACACCCAGTTCAGGATCGAATTTCGTTGAGAGTCTTTTGAGCAACAGTCAGATATCTGCTCTTATTTGCTTAGATATAATTAGGATTTGGCGCTACGCTTTTATTAACTTGTGACTTTCTTTCTACAGGTCAACGGCAATTTGTTGCTCTATTGTATTTGTGTGTTGCCTTTGCATTTGTGCTTATTTGTTTTTGAATAATTGTGACTACTGTAAAAATGCCGCGAAAGACTGTGAATAGTGTATCGCGAGGTATTACGAACGAAACTACCGATTTAAACAACTTTACCGATAGGACATGTGACACGCAGTGTAATGATGACAATCCTGCGTTCACTAACAATCAGTGCATTCCAACCACTAGTGATGACTTTTACCCTGATAATGAACAAACGAACTCAATTGTCTCGTCTGTTAATTTGACGACAATTGATGACGCAGAACGCGCTATAGTAATGAGCGCTGCCGAACTTAACACACCCGATTTAGAAAATCCAAGTAATGTACAGACAAAGTTTTCGAATGGAAATGGTCAGTGTAGTGAAAGTACGACGGATTTATTTAATTCCGAAATAATGTCTGACAGTGTACATCCGACTGACAAACGTTTTTCTAAATCTGAGAATAACCAAATGGTTACAGTAAGCGAGAAAGTTCCAGATCCACCACTAAACAGCACAGAGAGTATAAACGCTAACTTTGGCTTTGAACAAATTATGGCAAGATTGCTCAAACAACAATTTAGTGAACAGGACAAAAAATTTAATAAAATTGATGAAAATTTCAGACAACTTAGGGAAGATAGCAAACACTTAAATGAAAAACTTGACAATAATGACGAAAATCTCAAACAACTTAATAAAAAGTTAGACGACAATTCCAGACAGCTTAGTGAACAAATTAGAGCCGTTGCCGCGCAGTGCCATGACACTAAGGAACAGTTGCGCGTGGAAATTGAAGCTTGTTCAAAAAAAAATAGCGAAGAAATTAAGTCTGTTGCGCAGGAATTAAGAGAAATGCAAACAGCCGCAACAGACACACTCAGAGACGAAATTAGCGGAGTCGCTAAACAATGCTCTGAAAAAGCTACACAATTACGGGAAGAGTTTAAAGCTATGACGGTAGAACTTTCGCGCACAGTGGACGCAAAGATAGACGCGAAATTCGAACAACAGAACACTCAGATGAACGAGCGCTTTAATCAGCACATACAAAACAGTGATACGCGTTTCCGCAAATTTATTCAAGATCAAAACAAGGTAAAACGACAAGTCATGGAAACAATCACTGCACAAAGACAAGAGGACAAACGTAAAATATTCGCGAAAGCGAAGACGTATGTAGACAATAATATTACTACAGTGTCCGGCAAAATTAGAACTAACAGAGGTTTTTGCTACATTTTTGTCGCTGTTGAGCTCACTTCAAAATTTGTTACTTTCACTCCGCTACGCAAAGCTACTGCTAAAACAGTTTCGAAAGCATTTGTAAAACATTTTCTATCTCATGTAGGGCATGTAATGAAAGTAATTTCTGACAATGGATCTCAATTCCGTAGTAGCGTATGGACACGCATGTTACGAGCCAGAAACATTTCTCCGATCTATATATCCAAGTACCACGCTTCTTCGAACCCCTGTGAAAGATTAATGAAAGAAATTGGTAAGCTGTGCCGAATATACTGCCACAAAAGACATATTGATTGGGATACACACATACTCTCATTCCAAGATGTAATTAATTCCATTCCAAATGAATCCACTATGCTATCTCCGTCTGTTATACTGAAAAATGCTGAACCACCTAACAAAATTAAAGAATTAATAACATTTCCTACATCTCGTCGATTACGACACCACGAAATAATTGACATTGCGCTGAACAACATCAAACGTGCCGCAGAGCGCCGGAGAAGACAGCAAAAACAGGTTTGTACACGCCGTGACTTTCACGTTGGACAGAAGATACTAGTACGTACACACTATTTATCCAGCAAATTAAAAGGTAAGTGCAGTAAATTTGAACTTCTATACGCAGGTCCATATCGGATTCGCAGCATCCCTCACCCCAATGTTGTACACGTCGAAACTTTGAGAACTAGAAAATCGAAAGGCAATCACCATATCTCAAACATTAAACCGTTTATTGAGTGAAACCACTGTATGATTCAACACACTATGATGCCATTTACTAATGCAATTATATTCACCTGACTAATTACTGATGATTATCGTATTTTTTTTTTGGCAAGTGCCCGGCAAGGTAAGGTTAGCAGGTCGCTCTTCTTGTCGTTACACATCAGACCGTGCATATTTTTCCAGACGAACTTACGTATTTTATGACTAATTATGCAATGTTAGCTAATGACATGTTAATTTCATTACATTTTTTTTTCATTAAAGTCTTTAATTCTCGCCTCTATTAACTACACTCTATACAAGCTGAACACAACGAACGTCACATTTTTTTTTTATGTATGATTGTATTCCAGTTTTGTTTGTATGCACTGTGAAATAGTTAAGATATAACACACACCAGTTGACTTTGACATTCTTTTGGCCCTATGACATCTCAAGATCGTGACTGTTTTACATTTTTTGCTGCTGCATTGTGATATTCTCTGTACATTTTGGCTTTGAACACTGTCAATGTCTTTGACATACTACGTTTTCTGTCATGTTATGCTGTATGGTTAATTGTGTCACCATAAACCAGTCATTATTTAGTGGGTATAGGATTTAAATGCAAGACATTAATCTTTGTTCATGAATTTCAGAAAGAAATGATGCATGTAAGAAATAAATTCAACAGAAATGGGAATTTCACCTACGGAATAAATGAAAGGAGATGCAATAACTTTATGAGGAAGAGTAAATGGATCAGGATTAACAAGCATTAACAAGAATATACAATACTCATCATAGAATAGCAGTCTTAACTAATTTTTTCTTTCAGAATACAAGGTGATTGATGCAGGCTGTCAGACAGAACTACACATCTTAGTTTTAGTGATGAAATATGCTAGAGATAAGGAATAGTTGTATAATGAGTAATGAAGTGATTTTGCAGATGATAATGAATACTGATGAATAATGATGAAGGAAATGGTATTATGAATAATGAAGTTTTTCTTTACAGGTGATGATGATAATGAAGTTATGATACTATGGATAATGAAGTGATGGATAATGAAGTTTTTTTTTTTCTTTACAGATGAGGATAATGTTGAAGTTATGTATTTATGCTATGTAGTTATTTAAGTATTTGTTGCAGTTTGCTTTGACAGCAGGTGTTATATTGCATAGTAGGATGACGGAAAGTTTTGGAAAGGACAGCTATGGAACACATTTTATACACATTTCACTACCGGTTAATTCGAAGTTCACTACTTTTCAGCATAGTGTGCGTTTCTTCTTTCAGGTCAATAATCCATTTTGTATTTTTTTTTCAGGAGAAGCTTTTCATGATACTTACTAAACCTGTTACTTATTATACCTGTTCTAGTACTTGCATTTTATTTTTTTACCCATTTGTGTTTATCATTTATAAATGTGATCACATATACTGCCTTGTTGCATGACCTTGCTACAGCTGACTCATGACGAATACTTATCCTCATTTGCAGCAACAGGTCAAAAGCAAAAAGTGTTATGCCTCAGCAATTAATTATCGATCCCAACGCAATGCATTGCTAACAAAAAAAAAAATGTATTAACAGTCCCAAATAGTGATACCAGTTTGAGAAAATTCTGAATAATACTGATTAGCTCTGAATAGTATGTCACTTGAGTAATGACTTGTTAATGAGACAACAAAAATACACATATATATAAAATAATGCTTTGTCACTAGCTAATAACTGCCACTGTTTATTGTAATGAGACTGCTTATAATGCCCACGATTATTAATGCTATGACTGTAATTAACTGATTTCTAATAATGACTTCGTAATGATCTGAATAATACTGAATGATGAACTATGTTTTATTCTATTCAATACTTGCTGGCCACTGAGTGCCAATAATTAATGTCACTCCACGAATTGTTATTAATTATGCCATTGATTAGCTCTTGTTTCCAATGTTGATACTTTGTAACCAGAAAGGAATGTGACTGTTTAATAATGCTTTGTAATTAGGAGAAGACTAATGATTCTTACTATTGGAATGACAAATGATTAATTAACGACAAATGATTAATTAGCTGTAATTAGACAAATGATTAATTAACGACAAATGATTAATTAACTGTAATCAGACAAATGATTAATTAACGACAAATGATTAATTAACTGTAATTAGGAAAAGGCTAATGATTATTATTGGAATGACAAATGATTAATTAACTGTAATTAGGAGAAGGTTAATGATTCTTAATTATACTCTGTAACTGAGAAGAATGCGATTATTTCATAATGCTTTGTAACCAGGAAAAGAAGGCTACTGATTCTATGTAAAACAATTAATGAACATTTTTCTGTAATACTACATACTTGGTACAGAAATGTTCAATAACTGGGCTATGAATGCCGCAAACTACTAATTAAGTCTGTAATTGTCAATATTATGTGACATAATGTCCTTCTCCTCATAAGCTAACTACCATGAATTACTGCAATGTCCATTTGTCCTGTTTATCCTAGTGATCATGGAGCACTATCTTTGGTTTTGCACTAATTCTACGTTGGTGCGCCTTGTAAGAGCGTGGTGTTGACACGACATGCTGTCCACCACCGTGAGCGATGAAGACGTTATTATGGTCGCACTGTTTGGCGTACCTAATGTACTGCCAAAATGAAAACATGAAATATTACTACGACAATTCAGTGTCCTGGCTACGCTGATAAATTCTGATGGGAAAAGAACTTCAAGTTGTGTCACTTGGTGTTGTACTTCTGTGGAAAGATATGGACTTTCAGAGCAGCTGTGTGCAATCTAAAGTGCTACAACCATGATGCAATCCTTCCCTTTCCTATCCTAATTCTTGTCACATAGTGAAAATCACTTTTTTTTTGCTAACATTATTTATGTTCATGGCTATACACTTTTTTCGATTCGCTGAACTCCAGTGCGTGTGCACTTTGGACATGATTTTTTGCCATTATGTTTATTTATTGCGAAAATGCTAAAGACATTTTTCGATTTGTTCTGAAGTACAGTATACGTATGTACACTCTTGTATATACATTTTTATTTTTATGATATGTTCTGAACTACAGTGCATGTGCACTTATGTTAGGTGTTAATATGTTTTCTATTGAACTTCAGTGCCTGTACACTTTTCTCATTTTTCAATATGATTTGTACTATTCAATACTTCAATGCGTATGCACTTATGTCATTTGTTACTAATTGTACATACATTTCATCAATTACTGATATGTTCTCAACTGCAGTGCATGTGCACTCATGTCACTTGTCAACATAATATTTTTTGCCAGTCTGTTTATTTGTTCTGAATATGCTAAAGAATTTTTTCAGTGCCTGTGCACTTTGTTATCTGTCAAATAATTTGTATATACATTTTTCTGATTTGCTACTATGTTTTGTACTCACATTTTGTCTTTGTCTGTTATATTTTGTACTTAGTGCGTGTGCACAACATTTAAATATTCTGTAAGTTGTAGAATTTTGTTAATTAAAGAAAAATTTTGCCGCGCTTGGCAAGTCCAAATGACTCACCATCGCTGCCAAATTTTTGCCCCCCCAGTGGAGGGTTATGAAACACGTATGTAACATAGCAGCGATGGCGAGGCATTGTAGCATCTGTGACCAGAGAGTTTGCGCTTGACCGCGCGAGTGTTGCGAGCGGTTCTCAGTCTGTCAGTCAGTCGTTGCGAGTCTGTAGCTCTGTCTAGTTGAGAGCAGTACTCTGTAGTAGTCGTGCAGTGCAGTACGCTAATAGTCGTCATGCAGAGCAGTCGGTCAGTAGTAGCAGCCCAGTGCGGTTGTGTGATGTAGGCGGTCGGCAACACTGGTCAAGATGCTGAATGAGGTATACTGTTAATTAATATAATCATTAGATAATCAAAAATTTTATTTATTGTAATTATTCTCCAACAAGTGCCCCAATAATAATTTTTATTTCAAAAGCATTTTCTCAAAAATTTAATTTTTTATTGAACTAAAGATTTCGTTGCACTTCCCATTTCATTCCACTTCTTTTGAAGAAAAATTTCACTAAAATCACAAAAAAAAAGAATATTATTATTTGCAATGCAGTTCCTCCAAGCGGTGCGCAACAACAAGAGCAGAAATTTGACTAGGTGTTGCAATGAGGTAAGAATTTAATTTTGATTTTTTGCACAGGGCCAAAGACCGATATTTCGGTTTAATTGAATTTTCTTATCACTGAATGGACTTTAATTTTGGTGAAGAATTTATATTTGAGTCAGATTGCGAATTTCACATTTTTGTTGCCATTGTCAGTACATTTCATTGTGGGCAGGTTACGCTTAGCGCAATGTCCATTAGGATTCATAATTAAATATTGTCATATTTCTTTCTTTCAAATTTTTGTGGGGAGGTTACACTCGGCTCCCATTTCTATTAAGTATTGTCTTTTTTCCTTTTAAAAATTACTGTGGGGAGGTTACAATCTTCAGGAGCTTCTTCGACATTTTCGCCCTTATTGTTTCTTGAAGAGCACCAACCTTATATCTCTATCGGAATACGCACTGCAGATGAGTAATCCCGGAACAATTGTATCTCTACATGTGAATTTATTTAAGACATCTCCTCTTAAAACCTCTGCGCATGAAGATACAAATCAGTGTGCGTCGGATTGCGCTATGGAGATTGGCGGAGTCGCCTATCTGATTTTTGTTCAAACAAAACATAAAAAGTGGCAATTTCCTCCTCTCTGTATCTCGCCAATGAATCGAATGCTCGGATGCATGTGGTCGATGAACTTCTCCAGAGCTTCGTCGCCACGTGAACAAACCATAACTGTGGCGGCGACACATCGATAAAACTGAGATAGGTGAAATGAAGAAAAATTTAATACTTGTTCCATAAAATATACTCTAAAGAAGTTGGTCACGGCTGGAAGCAATGTAGAATCCATGGCCATTCCGTCGGTGATTTTGTAAAATTTACCGCTATGTAAGAAGAAGGTGGTCGTCAAAGCACGATGAAGAAACGTTATGGTTTCAGGAGGAAAATGGCCTGCCAGCAGGTTCAGTTTTAGTAAACAAAGAGACCACACCCAGGATGACTAAAATGACGACGTGAGAAAATTAGAACTCATAGTTCCTGCTGCTGCACTTGAAAAGTTATTGGTCATTAGCGGAAGATAAATTAACTTGGAAAAAAGTTACGTAACTATTTTAAATGCATAAAATTTCTGAAAATTTTACCATTTTTATATCATCGAGAAGCCCCAGAATAATTGTAAGTAAGCGCATCGAGACTCCTACGAGACCCGTTGCAATCTTTGTGGAACGAAACCCAGCTCATGTCTTTTCGCTATCGTGACTGCTGTTATATTGGCCATGAGCCCTTTATTGCATGTCGGCTAGGGTAGTTTTTCAATAACTTCCAGTTTCAAACCATCCGAACACAATAGGGAATAGTTGGGATATGCTACTGTCCGAATAGTCCTTCAGGAGTATGCCCTGCGAATTTCAAGAACATGCTGTTGTCATCGCCTTTTCACGCAAGCAAAGGCCCTCGCTTTCTTTGCGATCCATGAAAACGCTTCTCTCAACGGTCTGATTGTTGCTTGGAGCGTGAGGGAGGAACCAAGTGAGTTCCGTAATAACTACAGTAGTGTGCACATCTCACGGGTGAGAGTAACTTTCGCATGATGCTTCAATGGTAGGTAACATAGCTCGATGACATTTGGACCATATATAGAAAGAACTGCTACAGTATAATACAAAATGTAACTGAAAGAGATACGCAGTGAGACGAACAGAAATGACACTTCTGTTCAAAGACAATAACCACACTGAACTCGCTGGGGTGTATGATGGCCCCCTGGACATTATAAAAGGCAGGACATGGTTCTTAGGTAATACGGTATGTGATCACCATGGACGGCAATGCATGTTCTGCAACGTGATCCCTTGCTGGCTGGTCACGAGGGTGGTAAAGACCTCTTGCGATACGGCGTTCCACTCCCCCACCAGCGCGGGTGACAACTGTTGGATGTTCGTTGGTGAGTGTGCCAGTACTCTCCCCAACGTGTCCCACAGTTCCTCGATAGGATTTAATTCGGGGTTATGGGCATGCCAGTTCATTCGCCGAATATCCTCTCGTTCCAAGAGCGTCCCCACTTGCGCGTTTCGATGCGGTCGACCACTGACATCCATAAATATGAAGCCAGGACCGCATGTACTCCTGACAAGACGAACTTGGGAAAGGAGTTTGCTGTCACAGTAACGTTGGCCGGTGAATTTACCGTGTTCAAATATTAAATCGGTATTCTTACGCAACATTATGTCTCCCCCACCATAACACCTGGACCACCAAAACGATGGCGCTCGACAATGTTACTGTGCGCGTTGTCCCTTCATATGGCGAGAGATGGGAACACGTAACGCAATCAGGAACATTTTCGAACATGATCGTTTTGGTGCGTTTAATGGTGGTGATAGGCATAATGTTGCCTGAGCGTAGTGACCTCCAGATCTTTGGACTTGGTAAACTCACCGATCAGCGTTATTGTGAATAGTAGGTCGTACCCAGGAACAGATCACAGTTTATTACTGATGAACAGCTGGATGAAATGTAAAAAAATCGTCATAAAGAATCAATGTTGAAAGTAGTTGACCTAATGAGGAATGGTGATGTCTGTTTGCAGTTCTCTGGGATGTAGATATTGCTATAATGAATACCACAGGACGCAGTTCAGTTGCAGGGCATCCCGCAGGGGTAGGGGCCAACTGCATATCAGTAATAAAGATTTTGGTACATAACATGTATTCGTTAAAATTAATGAAGAATGGGTGGAGCGAATAACAATAACCTCAAGTGCTGATCAACACGTCAACCACAGCTTGTGGTCTACATATGTTATCACTAGCATTTGCCTTGTTCTATACAAATTATACACGAAGCTATGCTCAAATGAAAGACATCACTGTTTATCTGTACGTGTTTGATATAACACATGACACCCTCTGCATTTGGAAATTGCGAACTACATCCAAGATAGCAGCTTCCAAAACGATCGTCGTGTTGATAACAGCCTCACAGGTTTTGCCCTTCTCCCATCTCATACTGCTTGACTTTAAATTTCTTTTTATCCACCAATTTTTAAATGGGTGATTCTGCACCTATGGACCACCCTGTAGATGTAGCGGCAATGCAGAAACTAGTAATAGTTCGTAAAAATCTTCATCTTCGACCGTTTTTTCACACATCCTCCTCCGTAAATCCCATTATGAAGGAGGTTATACACACTAAAAGTTTCAGGTGACTGACAACTAACTATTCCACATCATATGCACTTGGAACTTTCAACAGAAGCATTATAAAAACTATTTTAATCAGTGCTTCAACAGAACGTACCATTCTTCATCCTTGCCTGCAGCGCAACACCGATGAAGCAAATTTGAAGTGCAAACTGTTTGGCCACGGTCTCTGAGACGAGAGCGATGACCCGCCTGTTGATCAAGGACAGCGAGTTTTATGTTTATCGCGAACTGGAGGCGGCAGAGGCGGCCATGGCGACTGATTACCTCTCACGCGCTCTACGAGATCACTTCCGGTGAGATCCTGGCGCCTGGGCGCTGCTGGCGTTTAAATCAGCAACTCGTGTTGCTCTTACACCTTTGAACGGCAAATGGCGGACCTACCTACACACCTAGTACGAACCTGTATGCTGTGATCTCTTTACCCGTCGCAAAGTTGGTAACTGACCTTAAAAATTCTCCTCGGAAACACCTAACACCCATTTCCGCGAAGAAGTACGAAATAAACGTCGATAAAAATACGAAATTGCTATAAAAACAGCTAACAACGCGTATTGACTTCCGTAAGGCGCTCGATACAGTTCCGCACTGTTGCCCAGTGAACGAAATACGAGCTCACATTAAAAAGTTGCTAGCAAACAGATCATAGCATGCCATTCTGAACGAAGGGAAGTCTTCAGATCTAAAAGTAACTTCGGGCAAGGAGTGTCCAGGGGGTCCGGACCCCTCTCCCCACCCCCTGTCACTGAAATGAAATTACACACTAGCTAGTTGTCGTGTAATAAAATTGAACGATACTCTGATTTTCAATCATATGACGGAAAAGGGATCGCACTATCGACAGTCAGCAAGGCCGACGATGGGTTTAAACTGTCTACACATCCATAGTACTATCGGCTGTCGCCCATCCCTATTTTACCCAAGACCAATTGTTGGTCTTGTTTGAGCTCAGCTGTTGTTTTGGTAATGAGTTCAGTTCTCACCTGCTTTGAATTTAATCTAAGTGCCACCGTTTATTGTTTTGTGATTCGTACTGTTGTGGTAATTTTTTAACTATATATGACCATGCAGCTTTGCTAGAAATGAAATGATAATTAAATGGACACCCTAGCTGCAAGCAGGCGTTGATACACTTCGTTGAGGACATGTTGAAAATGTGTGCCGCGACCGGGACTCGAACCCGGGATCTCCAAGGAGACCGGGACTCGAACTCGGGATCTCCAAGGAGATCCCAGGTTCGAGTCCCGGTCGGGGCACACATTTTCAACATGTCCTCAACGAAGTGTATCAACGCCTGCTTGCAGCTAGGGTGTCCATTTAATTATCATTTCGTTGTGGTAATTCCTAATCAGTATCGAATAGATGGTCAGTGAGAGAGCAACTCGACTTCCTGCTGCTAATAAGACGAGTACACTGTTCGTTTGTTATACATTTTTACGAGCTTCCAACAAGAGCAACTTATATTTACAGATACCTGTTTAGTTACTAGTTTATTTTTGTAATTTCTTGCGTGTTCGAGTGCTTACTAGGCACAGCCTTTTATTTTAATAACAGTGTAGCGTACAGTATGACAGCTGTTATCGACCCTTGTATCGACACTCGTATAGTACAGGCTTTTGTTTGTTTTGGTTAGTGTAACTCAGTGTCGGGTAGACCGTTACTGAGAGAGCACTTCGAATTCCTGCTGCTTATAAGCTGAGTACACCGTTAGTTTGTTACATATTTTTGCGAGCTTCAAACGGGAGCGGCTTCAGTAATGGGTGGGAACTGTGATTGCTGTGTACAAATGCGAGGTGAGTTGGTGACCCTTCGCCTGCAGCTCCAGGCTGTGTTGGCTTCTATCACGAAGCTTGAGGCTGCTGCCGAGGGGCATCACTATGGAGGGTCGGACGTGGGGATGCGAGAACGTCAAGCACGTCCCACGTGTTTCCCGATCGGTCGACAGCTGTGGCTGCCGTGGGTACTCCCTGCACTGAGGTTGACCCCTCACCTGTCGTCGAGTGGGAGATCATTCCAAAGTCTGGCAGGCAGTGAAAGACTTTCCAAGTGGCGGATCGTAGGGCCTCCGAGGTTCGTTTGACGAATAGGTTTCGGGCGTTATCTGTGGCTGACGCAGTCTCTAAGCTGGATGCAGTCGTTCACCCTGTTCCAGAGGAAACTTCTCGGCCCACAAAGTCTGGGCATTCACAGCAGGAGGGTTTGCTGGTAGCTGGGACCTTCAACATTAGGCGCGTATTGGGGCCCCTTGGGAACACGGCTGCCAAGGAAGGGGGGGGGGGGAGGAGGGTGGAAGCCGGTGTGCACTCCGTGTGCATACTGGGGGAGATACCGGCTGTGGAAAGGGTGCTTCCGGATACCATGAGGGTGCAGCCAACTGCAGGTGGTGGATCATGTCGGTACCAATGAAGTGTGTAGCTTTGGATCGGAGCAGATTCTGTCTGGTTTCGGGCGGCTAACGGAAATGGCGAGGACTGCCACTCTTGCTTGCGAGATTAAGGCGGAGCTCACCATCTGCAGCATCGTCGATAGAATCGACTGTGGTCCTTTGGTACAGAGCCCGAGTGTAGGCCATGAATCAGAGACGCAGGCGGTTCTGTGACCGAGAATGCTGCAGATTCCTTGACTTGCGCCATCGGGTGGTGGGTTTCCGGGTTCACTTTAATAGGTCAGGAAGGGGCTACAAGGGTAGCGGGGGCTGTGTGGAAGGAAATGGGCGGTTTTTTTAGGTTAGAGGGTCTCAGGAAACCACAGAAAGTGCTTTATTCTAAAAGGGGGCAGGTAAAACTCAGGAAAGTAGTTGTAGTAACGATTGGTATTGTAGTGGTAAATTGTCGTAGCTGTGTTGAGAAAGAACCAGAGCTCCAGGCCATAATAGAAAGCACTGAAGCTCAAGTAGTTATAGGTACAGAAAGCTGGCAAAAGCCGGAAACAAGTTCAGCCGAAATTTTTTCAGACATTCTAACAGTGTTCAGAAAGGACAGATTAAATACAGTTCTGTCAGAAGTAGTTAACCAATTAGTGAAATTGAAGTAGATAGTTCCTGCGAAATAGTAAGGGTAGAGGTTATACTTGTCAGAAGTAGTTTACCTTGTAGTGAAATCGAAGTAGATAGTTCCTGCGAAATAGTAGGGTAGAAGTTATACCTGACAATCGGACTATAATATTAACTGGATCGTTTTACCGAAACCGACTCCTCCCCCCCCCCCCTCCTCCCTCCCCCGACTCAGAAGATATAGTTGCTGAACAGTTCAAATGAAACTTGACTCTCATTTCAAATAGGTGCCCTACCCATACAGTTATAGTCGGTGGTGACTTCAATCTACCCTCAACATGCTGGAAAAATTATACGTTTAAAGCCGGCGGCAGCCATAAAACGTTATCCGAAATTGTACTTCATACTTTTTCAGAAAATTATTTTGAACAATTAGTTCATGAGCCTGCTCGAAGTGTAAGTGGTTGCGAAAGCATACTTGACATCTTACCAACAACTAATCCTGGACAAATAATGAGTATCGAGACGAATACAATGATTAGTGACCACCACACGGCAGTTGCTGCTAGGATGAATACCGTAATACCTACAACGATGAAAAAGAAACGCAAAGTACATCTATTTAAAAAAAGCTGATAAAATGCTCTTAATGCATTTTTAAGACAGTCTTCACTCCTTCCGATCTGATCATGTAAGGGCAGAAAAGATGTGGAATTATTTCAAAGAGATAGAATCGATGGCAATTAAGAGATATATACCACATAAATTAATAATTGATGGCACTGATCCCCCATGGTACAGAAAACGGGCAGATCACCGTTGTAGAAGCAGCGAAAAAAGTATGCCAAATTTAAAAGAACGCAATATCCCCAAGGTTGGCAAAGTTTTCCAGAAGTTCGAAATATAGTGCATACTTCAATGCGAGATGCTTTTAATAATTTCCACAACGAAATTCTGTCTCGGAATCTGTCAAAAAACCCAAAGAGATTCTGGTCATACATAAAACAATCAATACCTTCACTGCACGATAACAATTGAAGTCACTGATAACAGTGCCACTAAACCAGAGTTATTAAACACGGTTTTCCGAAACTCCTTCACCAAATAAGACGAAGTAAATATTCCTTAATTCCAATCAAGAACACCCGCCAAGATGAGAAACATAGAAGTAGGTATCCTCGGTGCAGCAAAGGAGCTTAAATCAACTTAATGAAGGCAAGGCCTCCGGTCCAGATGGTATACCAGTCAGGTTTCGTTCAGAGATTGCTGACACAATAGCTCCAGATTTAGCAATTATATACAACCGCTCGCTCACAGAAAGGTCGGTGCCTAAAGACTGGAAAATTGCACAAGTCACAGCAGTACCCAGAAAGGGAAGTAGGAGTAATCCGCTAAATTACAGGCCCATATCACTAACGTCGATTTGCAGTAGGGTTCTGGAACATATACTGTGTTCGAAAATTATGAAGTACCTCGAAGAAAACGATTTGTTGACACACAGCACGGATTCAGAAAATATTGTCCTTGAGAAACACAACTAGGTCTTTATACTGATGAAGTAATGAGTACTATCGACAGAGGATGTCAGATTTATTCCATATTTTTAGATTTCCAGAAGGCTTTTGTCACCGTTCCTCACAAGTGTTTTCTAATTAAACTGCGTGCCTATGGAATATCGCCTCAGTTGTGCGACTGGATTCGTGATTTCCTGTTAGGAAGGTCACAGTTCGTAGTAATAAACGGAAAGTCATCGAGTAAAACAGAAATAATATCTGGCGTTCCCCAAGGAAATGTTATACGCCATTGTAAGTCATTACACTTTTCTCAGTTAAGTCAAGACACATTCTCTGCTTTTCAAAATACGAATATTGCCGGTGCAAACGCTCTTACGAAAAACACAAAAGAACATGTTTCAGTCACTAATGCATTGTTATTGCAATTAATTAAAAAATTTGATCAAACAAAGTCAGAAACAAATCAATGCGCAATACAAAAGAGAAATGCGGGAAGTACAAGTTTAGTTGGCACAGGTAAACTACTTTGTGTTAGTCTTAAACCGCTGAATGAAACTGAATCTACTGCCCCGTTACTTATTTTTATCATTTAAACACTGACCTACAGTGTTATTACCCACAATATACAAGCGCAACAGCAATCTGACTGCTCTAAAATGACAACATGACTTCAAATAATTAACGCAAAAGAATGGTCCTGAATTGGAAGAAATGGTAACAATAACCCATACTTTTTCATAAATCACTTACCTCACAGAAAATCTTCATAACACGAACTACAGCAATTACAGCTAGCAGCAACTACAGCCAGCTAAATACAAAGATTCTAACTACGTAGGCTCTAACTACTAGGAGGCATATGGCTAGCAAAAGAAAGATTTTGTTGAAGAGGAAACAATGTATTTAGCAGATTTTACCTTATTCATGTGACATCCAGTTCCAAAAATTATATAGTCGTCAGTAATTCCACTACCCATTCGTTACCAACTACATCCATCTTCATTTTACAATGCATGTCTTACAAACACTGAGTGTGCATGAAGGGCACGTGTCCAAGCCGTCCACTCGCTAACTGCTAACAGCTAGTCCGTCCAACCACAGAGTCTCTTACCGAGGGCGCAGAGCGCTGTCAGCGATATTAATTACAGTCTATAGCGCTGCTAACATACAAACATATAAACAGGCTACTTACATAATGTATAAGTTCCCACTTCAAGTTCTCCTCCCCAGAGTAGAGATTTCAGTGAACACTCCCAGTGTTCTATGTAAATGTACTAACTTACTTAATTCTTCCTTACAAAATTCCTTTACTGAATATTTACCACCCTTAACACTGGATTTCCTTGGCTCTATTATCTATTAAAAAACATTTGTTCAAACACTTCACATAAGGACACTGGTTTGTCCATGTCTGTTCAGAAAGCTCCAACAATTTTTTAACAAATTTAATCTTAACTGTTGTCACTCATTCTCTGTATGAAACAGTCCTTGCATGCCGCAAGAAAATCTACAGCATTGTACTTACTCAAGCCTGATTAGGCTTTATCACTGGGTCCCTGCTCCACAAGCCACCCCACATTTTCAGAAGCGCCAATTAATTCTAAATTATTTACATTTTTAATTTCACTGTTGTTAACAGCAACCAAATTTTTCATTTCTTTTCTCAAATTGCCAGCTGTGCCTGCCAATTCACACATCAATAAAGTTTTTGGCTCATCACAGCTAGCCACAATTTTCTATCCACGTCACCAAGAGCTTGACTTGCCTGCTCATCTCTTGTGTTACACAACTATCTGCCTGAGCCAATCTCAACCCTCAGTTCAGCCTCAACTGTATCAATTCTGACAAACACATTCTTTTGCACTTTCCTAAATTTTATCGATAACTCCTCCACTTAAGTGATTAATCCCTCAATTTTACCACTTAATTCATGCTTTCAACTCTTGAGAGAATTATGCATACTGGTCGTATCCGTTATCAGATCTCCCATCTCATTCATCAATGGCCTTAGCATGTCCATCATCGTTGTATCCTCTAGTTTTTCCTGTCTCTATCGGGTCTGAGGCTGACTTCCGCTATCTGCGGATTCACAATCACTAGATGATTTATTGATTTTCCCAATTTCGTGCTCCGACGCTCTGGCTGGTATAAAAACTGAAATCACAAAGGAAGTTCGCCTGCTGCAACACTTAACTTGTGGCTGTGACTCTGCCACTGCTGCTGACGAATGCTGCACTGCTGTGCTACATTTGCAGTGAGGTGTGGAACGACTTTCCGGCGGCCGAGTGAGCGGCGGCCGAGACGTCTGGGTGCAGTAGGTGCCCACGGCACTTCGTGCGTCGTACGGCGAACTGGGTAGCGCTGGCGAGGATCGCGGCTGCAACGGCCGGTACTTATGCGTCGCGGCAGCCCTCTCGGCACGCTGGCGTGTAGCGATGTTCGATAAGACTGATCTGCTGTCGAGGCACTGCTTCACACGATGCAATCCTGCACTGCTTTCCGAATCTGTTCACTCGGAATTATCGCGGCCTAGCCCCCATTTGCGACCGTACGCGTTGTATGGGAATGTGCATGCGGTGCGAATGAAGAAATAAAATACAAACTCTCTCACCAAGTCACGGAAAAACAAAGTCCTCTGATCGCAAGTTTTATGTCAGCTCCGAGGTCCCCACGTGCTACTACACGAAAAGATTTATCCACACATTACAGAGCACAAACGCTTCAAATGGCTCAAAGGGCTCTGAGCACTATTGGACTCAACATCTGAGGTCATCAGTCCCCTAGAACTTAAAACTACTTAAACCTAACTGACCTAAGCACATCATACACATCCATGCCCGAGGCAGGATTCGAACCTATGACCGTAGCGGTCGCGCGGTTCCAGACTGTAGCTCCTAGAACCGCTCGGCCGGCACAAACGCTTCAATGGGTTCCCATAAATGTGGTTGGACTAACAATTTTGACTACGTTTTGTCTACGGCGTGCCAACTCACATTCATCGCCGGCCGTGGTGGCCGAGTAGGATTCGAACCTGCGACCGTAGGGATCAAATAGAACCGCTCAGCCACCACGGCCGGCGATGAATGTGAGTTGGCACGGCATAAACAAAACGTAGTCAAAATTGTTAGTCTAACCACATTTACGGGAACCCATTGAAGTGTTTGTGCCGGCCGATGTGGCCGAGCGGTTCTATTTGATCACTACGGTCGCAGGTTAGAATCCTGCCTCGGGCATGGGTGTGTGTGAGGTCCTTAGGTTAGATAGGTTTAAGTAGTTCTAAGTTCTAGGGGACTGATGACCTCCGATGTTAAGCCCCATAGTGCTCAGAGCCATTTGAACCATTTTGAACCGTATTTCTTCTAAAGTTTCACAAAGTTGAGTTTGAGTTTATTTCGAATAAGAAAACACAAAAAATCTGAAGTCACAGTCAACAAAAAAAAAAATAATTTCAGAGCCTGACCAAGTTTCTTAAGATCTTGGAGGCAGTTGATTAAACCACGATTGATCGCATGAGCTATCTTTAGAAAACCGTTAAAATTCTACAGTATATCAAACTTTATACTGTGGAATTTTAACAATGGCTACACACTGAAACCTTGTAAGTGCGGCTTTTATCAAACGCAACTCGAAAATTAACAAGTTAATCAGATGCCGAGAGATATCTGTGTCCGAAGGTAGGAACTGTGAATAATTCACACACCCAAACTACCTGCTGTTGTACTATTCCTCAGATAAAACTTTCTCCTACCAGGGACGAACACAGCCTGGCCACTTCCAGAGGCGTACCACATAAACGCCCCTCTACATTGCCACTGCTCGCCCAGGAAACCACGGTCAAGCACCAATGAAGTCAGTTAAACTACCGAACTTGCAAATTGCTGAAATTCTTAATTTTATCCTTTTATACATATATGATACATCAAATCACACGGAAATTCTCCGAGAATTATGGTGCTGTTATAAGTTTTCTTTTATATGCCATAGTTTATTTATAACCAATAATTTCTGTAGTTTTTCTCCGTTTTCTGATTTATAAGCGTAAATTTTAACAAATAAATTAAATTATGGATTAAATTTATTTTCTGTGTGTCTAAAGTTTACAGTTTTGCCGCTACTTTTAATGTTTCTCTATTTATTTAGTAAGAATAGCGGTTTTCAATTACGTGAAAATCACTTTTCCGCTTCTCGTTTAAATACGTGAATAATTTCAGTGAATTTACTATCACAGACCAATACAGTTTTACGAGATATATCCGTAGACACCTCATTTATTGCAAATTGCATAGTGCATTGCCGAAATATTCACATTTACGGTTCAGGAATTATTTATGACATTTAACTTAACAATAATTTATCAACTAATGCGGATATCGAAGGCGCGTCTTCACATGCGCAATCTTCGATCTTTTTCCGATTCAAATGAGCCTATGGCTTTTCAGTGACTCATATGGTTCAATGTTTATTAATTTTGGGGTAAGCTTTAATTTTGCACTGGACGCGAAAAGCGGCCATGAGAAGTGATCAGGCATTGTGCACACGCGGTCACCTTAACGGCTAGTGTTAAGTCCAGAGACAACCCCATCTGCGGAGTATAGTGTGAAATTGGCTCTCCACGTGCTCCTGTGAAGCTGATTTCAGCTGTCAACACTAATAAGACCTGATCTTAGCAGCTGCCTGTACGTCCGCAGTCGCGTGTTTGTAACTGAACAAAATGTGTCTCTTCCGTTTACAACAGGCTTCGTGTTACACCGATCAGCATCAGCTACATCTGTGTGGCCTGGTCAAATTATAGGCACCATTTCATTACGGCTGGACGCAACATTGGGTTTGCTCGATGTACCGTCAGAAGTTCACAGTGAATCCGTGTGCAATTAAGATGTTTTGCCCGCAAGAATCGTACTGCTCGGCGTACTTCAATTTTGGGGTACGTTTCCAGGTGGATGCAGTGACGCACGTGTTATTTGTACCACAACCGAGATGTCTGCAGGATACCTGCAGCATGTGCTCTCTTTTGACAATGCTCCACTCTTTCTTGCACGATAGTGTTAGCGTCGGGCGACATGCGCAACTTATTTTCTGAAGTCCTCTCGTATATAGTTTTCGTCGTTTAACTATGAGACGTTTCGCGTGAGTGGTTCAGTTCATAGTTCAGTTTCTTGCAACTAGTAACTAAAAATAAAATATTTTTTCATTCAAAAACTATTATTTGTCAATTTTTACCTAGCGACTTGGTGCAGTGGTTAGCATAAGGAACTCGCTTCAGGAGTACGACGGTTCAAATCCGTGTCCGCCCATCAAAGTGTATGTTTTCCGTAACTTCCCTACATCGCTACAGGTGAATGCCATGATGGTCCCTTTGTAAAGGGCACAGCCTATTTCCTTCCTCATACTTTCTTGATCCGAGCTTCTGCTCCATCTTTAACGACATCCCTGTCTACATGACGTTAAGCTAGCGACTTGGTGCAGTGGTTAGCATAAGGAACTCGCTTCAGGAGTATGACGGTTCAAATCCGTGTCCGCCCATCAAGGTGTATGTTTTCCGTAACTTCCCTACATCGCTACAGGTAAATGCCATGATGGTCCCTTTGTAAAGTGCACAGCCTATTTCCTTCCTCATACTTTCTTGATCCGAGCTTCTGCTCCATCTTTAATGACATCCCTGTCTACATAACGTTAAGCTCTAATCTTCCTTCTGTTTTCAACATCTGTGAATTAAAAAAGAGTTGCTAGTAATGGAAATCGAACCAGCGCCTTCACAATGACAAGTATTACACGCTTCCTACTGAGCTATCGGTGACTCGATTAATAAGTTAGAAAAGTTTGATACTTGACATCGCTCGGAAGTCTAAACTTCAAAGGCACTGTTTTCGGGTCTCCGTCTCTTTTTTTACGTGTATCGTACTGCTTTTAGGAAACTAACGTCCTGGCACTGAACTTCTAATCTTATACGTATGAAGAAAATAGGATCGGTCAATGAAGTTGTAATGGATCTGATCAATAGCTCATCTTTTGCCACGTGTAGTACTTGTCGATACATTAAAAGAAATGGATTAGTCGATATACTACACAAATTTGCTGTACGCTACAGAAAAGTTCGGAATTGTAATTTCGGATACTTTTAATGACATCAGTGAAATAGTTTCGTACATTTATATACAGAATATGTGTCAAACAAGGATCTAAAGTAATTAAGATTAACTTTGCGAGTTAAAAAAACAACTTGATTATTTGTCGTATATTGGACAAGTTTCGACATTTGTGTATTCAATTTTATCTCCATTTGAAGTCACCGACGTTAAAATTGTTAATTATAAGCTTTAAAAAAATAATTTATTTGATGTGTAAAAGATTGTCTTTGTTACATGTAATAGCTTTGCCTTTCTTGGCGCTCTGTTAGCTGTGAGAAGTTATTGTTTGAACTGGGCAGCAAGGTGTTGTACTGTATATCTCATGTCTTATTCTGTGTTTCAGACACATTTGCAAGTTGAAATTATCATGTCTCACAAGGAAGAGAATTAAGTGTTCAACGTGTAATTCAAAGTGCTCAACGTGAAAGATAAAGTGCCTGCAACAAGTTATTTCAACGTACATGTTTTAAATCAAAACCTGGATATCCTCCTGCACCAATGAATATAACTTCGTTGTTGACTCAAGAAAGGCGTCGAGAAACGTAGAAGAAGACCTTAGCTAATGAAAATTACTAAATTAATTTTTATCAGAATGTTTATTTTATGAATAACTAGCTGGCAAACCTGGCATTGCCCGGGTGTCCATTTTGCGTTTTGTAGTGTAATGCCAAAAAAATTTCGTTTCCATGTATTCGTGAAAACGCCTTCCAAAGTATGAAACAATCGTAGAAAGAAATATGCATAGTGTACAAATGTATAAATAGAGTATCCAAATTAAGATACACAGTACGCAAAATGTTTATTTCTGTAGACTGGGAGCAGCTGCTTCGCTTGTCTACAATGTGATTTTATAAACGTC
This sequence comes from Schistocerca americana, assembly GCF_021461395.2. Lineage (NCBI taxonomy): Eukaryota > Metazoa > Arthropoda > Insecta > Orthoptera > Acrididae > Schistocerca > Schistocerca americana. Next base: position 519,094,308 of record NC_060119.1, on the reverse strand, counting down.
TCCCTGGCGACGCCTCTTCATCTATTATTTTTCCTACAGCCGTTTGCGTTTCTCAGGTTAAAACTGTAAAAAGCGATGCCAGGTGTTAGGAATTTCCTTAAGTTGACTCGACTGTATAAATAGCTGTTTAGGTTTTTATGTTGGTAACACCACGTAGCTCTCTGTATGAAAATCACTGACCGCTGTGTGCGGTTTGTGGCTGGTTGGACTCATTGTTGGAATATTCGCTTGTGTAGTGTTGGGCAGTTGGATGTGAACAGCACGTAGCGTTGGGCAGTTGGAGGTGAGCCGTCAGCAGTGGTGGATGTGGAGAGAGATACCAGAATTTTGAGAGGTTACTATAAGCGGACGGTCTGGACGTGTGTCTGGCAGAAAAAGGAAATTTGTAATGATGGTTGTCATGAATTGACAGATATATATGATGACTTTTGAACATTATTAAGGTAAATACATTGTTTGTCCTTTATCAAAAATCTTTCATTTGCTAATTATGCCTAGCAGTAGTTAGTGTTCGCAGCTCGTGGTCTTGCGGCAGCGTTCTCGCTTCCCGCGCACAGGGTCCCGGGTTCGATTCCCGGCGGGAAATCAGGGATTTTTCTCTGCTTCGTGATGACTGAGTGCTGTGTGTTCTTCATCATCATTGACTCTGGCCAGCAACACCATACGATCATTTCAGTAGTTAGTGCCTTCGGTAGTTAGAATCTTTTATTTAGCTGGCAGTATTGGCGCTCACTGTATTGCAGTAGTTCGAGTAACGAAGACTTTTGTGAGGTAAGTGATTCATGAAAGGTATAGGTTATTGTTAGACAAGACCATTTTTCTTTAGGGATTAATGAAAGTCAGATTGCGTTGCGCTAGAAATATTGTGTGTCAGTTTAGTGATGATCAGAATAAGTAAAGAGAAAACTGTTTGGGTGCGTTGTGTTTTGCACAGCTGTTTGAAAACCAAATAACGTAGAAGTTTACCAGCACAGTCATTCTTAACTTTTCTAAGGGGACGTTTCAACTGTAGTAGTGACTTAGTAGCAAAAAATATCGAGCATGCATATATTAAAACTTCATGTATGATGCGGCATTTTTATGATGCGGCATTTTTTCGGGCATTTCAGTGTTTATGACGCCATATCTTCTGAACTATGTGTGTTTCCAAGGTAGAATTTGTAGGTGCATTTAGCGACATATTTGGACACTGTTTGCGAAATGTACCGCGAACAGAGTTATCGGCACAGAAGTGACTTATTTGGAACGTGGACACATACACATACATATATCCATATTTATGATATGTATGAATCTCATCCTCTGCTCGTACTTGTTCTCAGTGGCAGATCACATCACGGAAACAGATATAAAGAAATAACTCACGAGGTTTGTTATAAAATTAAGTATGGCTAGGTGTTAAGGGGCTCGAAGGACCACTCGTCGGATGACCATTCGATCTGCAGGATGCCTAAGATTGCAACTAAGACTATCCGCTTTTAGGAGACGTCACGTTTCTACTCTGACGAGTAAAACCTCTTCTGAATCTCCGTGATTGCTGGGATCCGCCAGAGGGCGGGACCCACTCTAGCTGTGCTGGCGACTCGGCGTTGCGCGTCGTTTTTCTGGCTCTCGCGAAGGCAGGCGTGTGCATACGTTTCCGCCAGCCGCTGAAGCGTAAAACCGCAACAAAGGGACCGACGAGGCGGTAATGATGCCCTGCGCCGCGCCGCAG